>NC_079446.1:40257861-40546491 GCF_903798145.1 Danio aesculapii
ACCCGGTTAGACCACGCGCCGCAGCGCAGAGTGCATTTTTCCATCCTTAAAATAGCAAAAGTGGATTCTGATATGCCCTTAATGCTTTTGCGGCCTGCGCTTTGGACTTTGCGCCTAGACCGTTAAAATATAGCCCAATCTCTGTAAACACTCAAAACTGAATATGAAATCCTTTTAGATCCGCAGTTTTTGAAATACTCAGGCCAGTTCAACTGGCATCACTCTGTGTAAATGCAGATTTTGAAGTATTGCATGAGAAAACGAGTAATGGAAATGGCAAATATTGAATACAAATTCCTTAATTAAAAAAGGTTTAGGACTTGGGCAAAAAGGCGTTAACTGTGAATAATAGGACATGGAAATGCATTTTCTGTTGAAACTTGAACATAGCGAACATCACACATATTTGCCTAATTAGCTGTCTCCACTATTGGTTACTAATTTAATCAGCTGCTCAACTTGATGGAAATGCACCTTAAATTACCTTTTTTTTTTTTTTTTTTTTTTGCAAAAAAAAGTTAGGATGAAAACATTTTAAAATCACTTTATCACTGTTCTTCTTCATTCTGATGCTTCATTTGACCTTCAGTAGATCATCTTGACTATTGATCACGTCTGCATGCCTAAATATTGTGTTGCTTCAATGTGATTGGTTGATTAGATATTTACATAGACAAACAGCTGGACGTATAATAAATGACATAAACATGGACAGGCAATGTGGTGTCAGTATCCACATTCCCAATTCAGACTAATTATGAATGATTATCAATCCAGTCTCAACCCAAAATTTTATTGGAATGTGATTAATTATTTGAACAATTAATTTCTTGTCCTAATTTGTAGCTTATGCATGTCTTGTGTAACATCTTCAACAGCAAAGTGCATAAGACCCTTCCGGTTGGTCAAGGTACATATCGGGTCCGAATGATCCCATACCAGGATGCAGAATTCATCCACCCCTTCGCTGGTAGAGTGGCTGCAGAGGTGAGCAAACGTATTTTTGTGGAGGTTCGTGTTGATGGAGTTGACGACCGTCAGTTTGCCTCAGTGATTGACACATGCTGGGCTACACCTGTGAATGATCCTCACGATCCTCTCCGCTGGGACCTCATTGTTGACAGGCGAGTTAATGTGGTAACACTTCACAATATCAGTACATTAATACTTTTACTTCATTATGATCTAAAGATAGGGCATGCTAGAACTTTAACTACAACATGAGTCACCTGAGTTTATGTGTGAATAATGGCTACCTTAGTTACTTGTTGGTACACACTTTTTAATTAGTGTACTTTAGTTTTAGCTAAATATAATCAACATAAACTCTTGACCTGTTAATGTATCTTTATGTCATCACTACTCATTATCATACATATACATCACATCACCACATTATCATAGGAGTTCATAAGTAGTGAAGGATGAGGTAATGATAATGTGCCCCTTTAAGTAAAGTGATGACTTAAGGATACATTAATAAGTTATATGTTTATGTTTGTTACAGCTAAATCCCGAGTTAATATATTAGCAAACATGTACTAACCATTAATTAGTCATTATTCACACATGAACCCATGAGACTGTAGTTATAGAGTTCATATTATTCATAATTAAATAACATTTAGTTTACATATTAGCACATCATTATTCATGTACTGTTATTGTAAAGCGTTACCTTTAAGGCTTTTATTTCTTCCTTCACACTAACAAGTCATAGAATAAAATACCATTTGTTACATCTAGAATGACTTGAATTAAATTACTGATTATTTACTTGCTATCATCATTTAAACTGAAAACAGAAAACCTAATCTTTACTATAATCTTTCCTATACTGTTGTAAAATGCTCAGGTGTCCCAATCCAAATGACGATACAGTGGAGCTGGTGCAGAATGGCGTTTCCACGATCAGTCGTTTCTCATTTGAGATGTTTATCTTCACTGCAAACTCCACAAAGGTTTACCTGCACTGCGCTATTCACCTTTGCCTTCTGACAGACAATCACTGCTCAGTGGTGAGTTTAAGTTATAAACTGTTTTAGTCTTTGTGTTTGGTATTGATTTTAGAGTTGTTGTTTTTTTTTTTCATTAAATGGGTGTTTTGTTTATATAATTACCTGATTAATTGTGTATATGTTGTCTTTTTAAGTTAAAATTCCAAATGTAACTGAATACTTCAGTCAATCAGAATACTGTTTACCAAGAAAATGTTATCATATATAAAACACTACAATATATGCAATATATAATATAACATATGTACGCACTATATATAACAAGAATAAAATAAATTGGGAACCATTTCTGGGTAGGGTTACAATATTATGTATAATAAATAAATTGAATTAAATTAAAAATGCTTTTGTATCAGTCCAAGATGTTGAGCTGAAACGGACACATTTATCTATCTATCTATCTATCTATCTATCTATCTATCTATCTATCTATCTATCTATCTATCTATCTATCTATCTATCTATCTATCTATCTATCTATCTATCTATCTATCTATCTATCTATCTATCTATCTATCTATCTATCTATCTATCTATCTATCTATCTATCTATCTATCTATCTATCTATCTATCTATCTACCTATCTATCTATCTATCTATTCATTTAAAGCATGCTGTTGGCCTTTCGGTTGTATGTTTTTGTTTGTTTGTTTGTTTGTTTGTTTGTTTGTTTGTTTGTTTGTTTGTTTGTTTGTTTTACAAAATCTACCAGTAGGAGTTGATGAAACCACACTGATCAGCAAAATCTTGACATCTTGCTTGAGACAACCTCTGTAATATAACCAACTCACACAACTTGTTTGTCTTTGTTTGTTTTTGTTGTTGCTGTTTTAGAACTGTGACTCTGAACACCACAGGAGAGAAGAAAGATCCGCAGATATTCATGACAGCGCTCACATATCCTTGGGTCCGTTTACGTGGTCAGAAAATGACAAAGGTGACTTATAAAACAAGATAAAGTCTATTTGAATTAAGCAATATCAAATAAGCCACAGTGTTGTAGATTAGTCATGAATTAATTATCAGCTTAAATATAATATAAATATATCATTAAATGACTGCTATGTAATATCTATTCACAGATTTGCCGGTACCACGCCAAGTGCTAGTAGCAAGAGCTCCATATCTGAGTGTTTCTCTGACTGTATTACTTATTTCTCTGATGTGTTTGCTGAAGTTCTTGTAGAATATTTCCACTAAGAGACTTTACATGTCTAAACTAAACTTTTCATCTCTTTTTTAATGAATGGGGCACTGACTCCACACCATTACATACTTTCGATTTAAATGACTTACGGGTGTTTATCTAAAAATTGATCAGTTAATTAAAGGATTTTTACATTTACAAAATTATGTCTATCATATTCTACTGATTTGTATCAGATTCTGTAAGTCTATATACAATAAAGCATTAAATAATGAGATTATGCAAATCACACAACAATGGTGATGTATTTATTGGTCAAAGCTGTTTTGCTGGATTTTTCTTCTGTTGTACATAAATTAGTGTAATAAAAAACATGCATTTTTCCTACATTACGTCTGTAAATAACAAAATAATTATCTCAATGACATTTTTTTCTTCATTCTTTTTTTGTGTATTTGAAGAACATAACATGACATGACATACAATAAATCGATGAATTTAGAAATGATCAAAACAATGATTTTAATACACACTTGTTAATTAATAGTGATGTACAGCTCCTGTATTTGTAGTTTTTAGTTTTTGCCAGTTTTTCTTAAGTTTGTTTTGGATAAAAGCATCTGCTTAGTGAAAAGATACAAATGCACTTAAAATAAACTTTATTGAATTAAATATCTACATTAAATACATATTTTGAATTAAAACAAGTAGAAGTAACCCAAAAATACTTTGGCATGACGTTTTGATATCTTTAAAAAATTTTTTTTTTTTTTTTTTTTTTTTTTTAATAAATGGAATGCTTATGAAATGCAAGTGTCCACTTTAAAGTTTTAATATTTAGGTAAAATGAACATACTTTTTAGAATCAAATTCTAAACTAGTACGGGTAGTTGATTTGATTTGACATGGTGCTGCATCACAAATATTTAGTTTTTTTTTTCTGTCATGATATTTAAAACATGTTCAGACTATTGTTAAAGAATATAGCATGGATGTTATCTTTTTATTATATAGTGAACTGATTTAAGAATCGCTTTAAACTCGTTACAAATTGAGTAGTTCTTGCTCATTAATATCTATCAAAAAATCAGACAAGTGTTCAAATGATTTTTTGGCATGAATGCTTTAAGTTTAGACTGCAAAATTATGGTTTAAAAATGTAAGTGCAAATGGTCCCACAGGTTGTAGGGTGAAAGGAAATAAGTTTTAATGTATTATTCTTCTTACATAACAGAAACGGTGGTAAAATATGTTTTTAGAACAGAAGTCTAAATGCTGTTGTCACACCTAACATGTAATTAGTAACGTAAGTTCCGTACAAAGTTAATGCAAAGTGAATAGAGCAAATGACTGTTGCATTGCATGAATAATGTGTAATGTGTGACACATCAGCCATGAACACATGAAATTAGCCTCAATTGCATATTCCAAGCAAATTTAAAAAATTGAAAATTAGCATGAGCATGTATCTCGTTAGTAAACCAGACCTTGTGACGCTGTGCTTCATGTTTGATGTCAACCCACCATATTGGGTGGTTTTAAACCAAATCAAAATGAAAGTTTGCCGTGAATGTGCGGAATTTACTTCAATCTTATCAACTACAACCACACAAGTTCACGTAATTCAACTTAAGCTGAAAATTTGTATAATGTGAAAAACATCTCGCAAGTAAACTCGAGCTATTTCTTTGGTGTGAATCCAGTATTAGATCTTTCCAACAGTATATTTGTCACAGTGGTGTAGTCAGGGCTATCCACACGTATACTGCGTATGCCTACGTTTTTTTCCACGAGTGACTTCTGAGGTTCAATAATTGCGTATACCCTTGCGTATACTCACTTGATTTGCTAATTAAACTTCCCTAATTCGCATCCCCTTTAACTGTATACCAAATTATTAGTTTTTTTTAACTCGCATCAAATTAAGCATCTTAATTTGTTGCAATTGGTGCATTTTGGTTTAATTTGCGCTATTCCCCACCCCCTGACAACCAGCAGCTGTGAGAAAATTTCGTGACAGTTTTTTTCGAAGACGACGACAAGTCAACTGAATGATGTCTCAATGAAACGTTCAGGTAAAATTATAAAACAGCATGGGCGTCGCTTTAGCCCTCTCATTTTTCTATTCATAATAGAATAGGCTTGAAACAGCCTTCTATGCCCCACGACTTTTGCGATTTGCTCTTGAACTGTACTACTAAATGATCGCATCAGTCCTGTTTAATTTAGATATCAAAACAGCGGCAGACTTCTGCTCCTCCGTTTTCAACTTGTTTTTAATTTAATCAGCAGAGCGAGAGCAGAATGTTTGAGTTTATCGATAGATTGGTATAATATCTGCATATTAGCAGTTCCTTGTTTTTGAAACACTTGTATCACATGTACCCCATTGGGCTATGGAGGAGCAATCGGGTTTCCCCATCTACTGTTTCCTCGGCGCTTCCCTCAGCATCACAGCTGTTTCCTCCAGTGAAAATGTAACTTCTAACAAACATGTCGCTGTTTGTTTCAAAATTAACTATGAAAGTAGAACACATTACAGTGCATGTAGCATTAACTATACATTCATGCACAGGAATAAACACAATGACAGAAGCACTTAGTAAATGTATCATATCATTTTAACTGCATATCAGAGTGACATCAGTCAAACATTATGTGTTGTATCATTTTAAATTATTAAATTGTTTCCTATTATGACTTATATTATGATAGTGAAATGTGTAAATTAGCCTTTAAGTTTTTTAATATGTTTATATTTATGCCATTTTGAATTTAAAAAGTGGCAGTTTTATTTATTTAATACATGGAAAAGCGTACTTGAGTATAGGCTACTATTAGCTAAGCATAAATCATTGAATAGGATTAGACTATATATATATATATATATATATATATATATATATATATATATATATATATATATATATATATATATATATATATATATATATAGTGCTAATGAGTCATTGAAACATTTCTTGGCCTACTTTTACGGTTGGGTGGGTAATAGTACACCACCTTTTTTTTAGAACTACACCACTGGTTTGTCATAATTACGTTAAGATTTAATTGCAATATAACAAACAGGGCTTAATTTGTGCCGGAACAAGAAGTCTGGCACCTTATTTTACTGATCCCCCTCCTCACATGCACCCCCCACACCCCACTTTTGTCTGTGACACACCCTGCAGTTCAGCAACATTGCATTCTGTTTGACCAGTTGAAGAGCCCTTCAGTCTGAGTTCACTCTGAAGCACCATTTCATCTCAGGTTCTGGCTCTATTCACTATATTAGACATCTATTCATATTTTAAAATAGATCATTATACAGCAATTTTAGGTGCAAATATTGTTTCCCTTATACATCCTTTTATGATGTTTTCATAAGTCTTGAATTCTCATTAGTTCCTGTTATGTTGTATTAGTATTGCAGTCATGTGATTATTATTTCTTTTTTGAAATGTTAGTTGAATATCTTCAGATTGGTTTTGCAATAATGATCTAATCTCATTGTGTGTGCTGCTGCCTCTGAATATTGGTAAGATTTACACCTATTTTAAACCTGTCGCCACATATTTGTTGTCTTAATATTACTTATAGGACAAGATGCTTGAATCTGAGTGATCTGACAAGAAGTTTTGTATTTGACAGTCGAAAGAATCCATGGACAATCATTCTTCCGCTTTGTCTTCACATCATCATGATTTACTTCAGCTTTTCCTCCTTATCATTTAATTATCTTTTAAGTAGTCAAGTTGAGATGTCAGAGTTTATGGCCTCAATTACAGTATAAGATGTGTGCAACGTATGTAAACCTTTGCACACCTCTATGCAACAAATAAAGCTCCTAGATTCATAAAAATCTTCAAATGCTGTGATTTTTGACTGAGAATTGATATTTAACAAGCAAATATGTCTGTTAATGTTTTTGAAAGTCTTTTATGAATACCCAGGCAACATTTATTTCATCAAAAATATTTAATACAGTAAAATACATTAAAATTATGAAATATTATTAGTTTCTTTTCATAATTTAAAAGATCTGTTTTTGTTTTAATATTTTACAATTATTTTTTCTTGTGATGGCAAAACTGATTTAGTTTAGTATTCAGAGTCTTCAATGTTTAGAAATCTTTTTTAAAAATGATAATTTGGTGCTTCTGAAACAGTAACATATGAAAACTTATGATCTTAAGAAAAAGTTCTATTTATATGTTATGCTATTTTAACCTTGTCACAAAATGTGCCTACTTTTAGCCAGTCAATAAAAATTAAACATCCAGTATTTCAGTGCACGCAACCCATGCACTGTATTCAAGCACATGCAGCTGACAAATACTATCATAATCAGTCTCAATGAAGAACTAAGAACCTTTTTTTCTTCTTTTGAACAGTTGCTTTCAACAACACCAGTGCAGATCCGTGTTATAACTATGAACCTCTGGATCGTCCCTGGAGAGCCACAAATGAAAGTGGATCAGACATTTGTGAAGAGTTTTTCTCTTGGAGCGGCTGGTACAGACTTTTCTACAGTGGACTAGACATCCGGATGCCAGAGAGCTGTGTTAGTGAATACAGCTGTAATGCAGAGCACAGTCTGTGGCTCAATGGTCCTCACCCAAGGATTGAGGATGGAGTGGTGACCAGGCACATCTGTGAGTTTTTTTTTATTCTGGCCTGAGCTAAATGATGTAATGTAGACTAAATTTGCTTCTGTAGTATTTGTAGAATATTTTTAAATCACTGATAGCTGCAGTTAATATCCAGCTTAAGGGCAATATTAGTGTGAATTATTTGAATGCCATTGACTCTCACGCCGTACGAGACAAAAACCGGTAAGGTGAGTTTTCACTTAGTCTAGTCTGCACCAGTTATCAACAATATGATTTTGACTATATATTGTTGATCAATAGTGCAGACCATGTATATTTCAAGAAAGCTGTAATATTCAACAAAGCTGCATTTTATTGACCAATTGGCTTAATTTAGTTTAAATAAAACATTTAAAATAGTTTTTTGTAATTGAACATATTTTAAATACAATTTATTTTTGTGTTAAAGTTGTCGTCAAATGTCCCACAATCATTCCAAAATCAATCTGATATGCTGATTTTAAATTATTATCTGTTATAAAGAATTATGCAGCTTAATGGTTTTGGTTAAACAGTCTTGAACCATGTTTAACATTATAAACATCTTTACTTTCATTAGCTTTATGTAGTTTTTTTGTTGATGAAAGTTAATCAACTAATGTTAACACATGAAGCTAATTGTTTGGAACTAGTTTTAACTAAGATTAATAAATGCTATCGAACTAATATTTATTGTTAATAATGCAACCACAATCAAAAGCATGATTGCTTCTAGTTTAATAAACTCCATTATATGGACTCCATTAACTCAAGGTTTATTTGAAGAAGTGGTGTGGGGAGAAAAATGCCACCTTTTGATTACTGAAGGCTTTTTTATTTTACATTTGCTTCTTTTTAAATCATTTCGAGTTCTCACTGTGAAAATCCTTTTTTCCCCAGTTAAAACCAGTGAAAGCATTTTGCTGTCTCATGGTTAAACACAAGATCCTCATGTTTCTGACTGATACTTTACACCTTTGAGTTCCCAGTTGAACAGGAAAAGTCTGTAATGCTTAATTTTCAAGTAAGTCACGTGATCTTCATTCCGTACATTCTAGATCTCAGATGTATTGTTAAATGTGCTATGTGTAATAGGCCTTCAGGTGTACTGTTTTTTTTTTTTTCCTCCAAAGAAACGCAAGATATAAAAACTTCCAAGGAGCTTGCAGTGATGCGTTACTGATATTTTCAGTCTGCATTGGGATTGGTCTTGTTAAGCATTGTTCACCCATGCAATTGCACTCTGTTGCTCTTCCACTTAGGAG
This sequence comes from Danio aesculapii, assembly GCF_903798145.1. Lineage (NCBI taxonomy): Eukaryota > Metazoa > Chordata > Actinopteri > Cypriniformes > Danionidae > Danio > Danio aesculapii. The sequence continues at coordinate 40,266,927 of NC_079446.1, forward strand.
TTGTGACATTTGCTATATTTCTATCTGCATATGTTTATGCACATTTTGAAAATCAGAATGGAAATGCCAGTGTGTGCATAAGGTATTAAAATGTGTATGAATATTTGCTTATTCTATATAATTCATTTATTTTTTTCAATACAATTCTGGAAACACATTTAACAAAAAAATTGTGTGCAAAAAGAAAAAAAAACTTCTTTGACCATCTTAACAGATCATGTAGCTTGATAACCGCATTGAGACATTAAAAACAAGTGCAGGTTTTTATTGGGATATGCGTGAGTCAAACTTTGTCAATTATTATTTTGGTACAACCCCAAATCAGAAACAGTTGGGACGGTATGGAAAGCACAAATAAAAAAAAAAAGAAAGTAGCGATTTCTAAATTTACTTTGACTTGTATTTCATTGTGGACAATATGAGCACAAAGTATTTCATGTTTTGTCTGGTCAACTTCATTTCATTTGTAAATATACATCATTTCCTGTCATTCAGACCTGCAACACATTCCAAAAAAAGTTGGGAGAGGAGCAGTTTAAGGCTAGTAAACAGGTGAATTGGTTGAATAATGGTGTGATTTGAAACAGGTGATGTCAACAGATGATTGTAATTATGTTTGGTACAAAAGCAGCATCCAAGAAAAGTTTAGTTTAGGTTTAGGAGCAAAGATGGGTTGAGAATCGCCAGTTTGCCAACAAGTGTGTGAGAAAATGATTGAAATGTTTAAAAAAAATGTTCCTCAAAGGAAAATAGGAAGACATTTAGATATTTCACCTTCAACAGTACTGACATAATAAAAAGATTCAATGAATCTGGGGGCATTTCAGTGCCGAAAGGACAAGGGCGCACACCTAAGCTGAACTACCACGATCTCTGATCCCTCAGGAATACATCAAGAATTGTCATTCATTTATAAGTGATATCACCACATGGGCTCAGGACACTTGTCAAGTGCCACAATATGTAGTTAACACCACAAATGCCAGTTAAAACTGTACTGTGCGGAAAGGAAGCCCTATGTTAACAGTGTCCAGAAGCACTGTTGACTTCTCTGGGCTCAGATGCATCTGGGATGGACCATCACACAGTGGAAAAGTGTACTGTGGTCAGATGAATCAGTACTTCAGGTATTGTTTTGGGAGTAATAGACGCCTTGTGCTCTGGACCACAGAAGAAAAAGATCATCCAGACTGTTACCAGCAGCAAGTCCAAAAGCCAGGGTCTGTCATGGTAAATGGTTTTGTCAGTGCCCTTGGCAAAGGTAACTCACTTTTGTAATAGTACCATTAATGCTGAAAAATACATAGATTTTAGAGCATAATATGCTGCCACCTTTTCCAGGGACACCCATGCATATTTCAACAAGACCATGCAAAACCACATTATGCACACATTACAAAGTCCTGGTTGTAGAGGAAGAAGATACAGGTACTTGACTAGCCTATCTGCAGTTCCAAACTGTCTCCAATAGAGAATGTGTTTTACATTTTGAAGCATAAATGCTTTACTGTTCCAACTTTTTTGAAATGTATAGCAAGAACTAAAATTGGAATACATGTTTATTTAAAAAAATAAAATAAAATCATGAGGAAAACATGAAATAATATGCTGTTGTATTGTCTGCAATGAAATACAAGTCAAAGTAAATGTAGAAATCACTACTTTTTTATTATTTGTATTTTCCATACTGTCCCAACTTTTACTGATTTGCGGTGTTAAAAAAAGAAGAAGCTACATTTGCATTTTATTTATGCATTATTCTACATTCCCATGTACAACTTTGTATGTTGAGAAGAATTGTGTGTTTAATCCACAATTGTGGATGGAGTCAGCTAATGACAAAAGCGGTTGCACTTTATTGTCCTGCTCTACAGATAAATATTGAGTTTAGTAATTACTTTAAGGGGGTTATAACTTGGTATGACAAAGAATCTATTGTTAAAAATTTCTTGCTTTGTGTAACCCTACTTTTCCAGGAAGTACACATAAATGCATTTACTGTAAAATAATCTTACAGAACAGGTCTGATGTGCCCTTTTGTTTGCACAGAACCAAAAACAAAACCTAAAATGACCTAATACTAATCATTTCTTTTTTGGGGGGGATTCATGATTAAGTGCTGCTTAAATAGATAATAGTGCTGGTTCAAGCTGGCTTATAATAAAACTGTTTTGCTGCTTCGAGTTCGCAAATGCATCACAGTCTCTCCTTTTTTGCAGTGTTTCAGCAGAATTGATGGCCCTGCTGGTCAAGGCACATGTCAGGATCTGGATGATTCCCTGTCATTATGCTGGATTTTCTGATCTAGTGTGAATGTGAAGCTAAACAAGCAGTTTTTAGCAGAAGTTTGTTTGCTGATAGCTGTCAGTTTGCTCCATGAATACATAGAAATTGAAATACACATTACATTACATATCCAGCCAGGGGCTCAGGATTACGTGAGAGAAAGCTGGCCCAAATTCCAGGGATGAATTACTAACTGGAAATGCCTCCAGGTCCCTGACCCTCTTGAACGATGCCAACGTGACCAACAGAGCTGTCTTCAAGGACAGAAATCTCAAGGATATTAAGTCAAGTGGTTCAAACGGAACCACTCACAAGCACTACAGAAGGCTCGTAAGCACTACAGAGAGATCCCAAGAGGGCATGAAAGGGGTGTGGGGTGAATTTAATCGCCTCGTGCCTCTGAGGAACCGGATGATGAGGTTATGCCTCCCCACGGTACCACCATCCACCATGTCATGATGAGCGGAAATGGCAGCAACGTAAACCTTCAGTGTGGAGGGTGACCGCCTATCCTAAAGGGAAAAAAAGCACAACGCTGATTTGGTAAGAGAGAAGCGCACAATTCAGTAAATAGACTCCACTTCAGGGCGTAGGCATGCCTCGTAGAGGGTGCTCTAGCCGGAGTGTTAACCATTGCTGCCAGAAAAAAAAAAAAAACACTTGCAATGGGTGGTCTCGGAGGAAGCAAACAGGTCGACCTGGGCTTCCCCAAAGCGTGCCCATATTAGCTGAACAGACTTTTGGTGGAGCCTCCATTCTCCTGGACGTGGAAGCTGCAGTGAGAGCGCAATGGCTGTACGGTTGAGCTCACTAGGGATGTGAATGGCATGCAGCGATTTCAGCCATGTATGACACCAGAGGAGCAGACGGCAAGAAAGCTGAGACATGTGGCGGGAGCGGATACCCCCTATAGGGTATATGATATGCGACATATGCCCCAGGAGCCTCTGAGATAATTTCAGAGCGACCACAGTTTTCCTGTCGAGCTCTCTCAGACAGGGCAGCATCAGCTCGGTGTGTTCTCAGGAGAGGGGCGCCATCCTGGTGATCGAGTCCAGCTCAAGCCCAAAAAAAAGAGATTCTCTGCACGGGGGCGAGCTTGCTCTTTTCTCGGTTGACCTGAAACCCCAACCGGTTGAGGTGCTGGAGCACCCTGTCTCTGTGCATAATCAAGTGAGCTACAATCAGCCAGTCATGAAGATAATTAAACATGTAAATGCCTGGGAGCCGAAGGGGTGCTAGGGCACCCTCCACGAGCTTAGTGAAAACCCATGGAAACAGAAAGAATCTGAAGGGGAGGACTTTGCACTGCCAAGCTCAACCTTTAAACACAAACCAAAGAAACTGGTGGTGGCATGGAAAAATGAAGACATGAAAGTACGTGTCCTTCAGGTCTACTAATGAAGCGCAGGTCTAGGATAGGCCGTAGCCCACTGCTCTTTTTCAGCACAATGAATGGGTTGTAAAACTCGCTCCTCATCTTGGCTGGAGGGACCGGCTCGATTGCATCCTTCACCAGGATGATAGTAATCTTCTCGCGCAAGACAGAGGTGGACACAGGGCTGACCCTAGTAAAATACATGCATGTGAGCTTATGAGGCTATTTGGCAAATTGAATCGTGTAGCCAAGTCTGATCGTTCGAATGAGGCATTGCGACGGGCTGGGGATCGCTAACCAGGCTGGCAGAGCCTGCACAATTGGCATCATCAGCACGATTGTTGACACACCAGCTGTAGGGTAGCAGAGAGTGGGAGGGCTCAATCAGGCAGCGCTGGGGTCCCACGGTCCCACAGGGTCCTGAGAGAGGGTTGAGAGTGTGCGAGAAGGGAGACTGTCTTCCAACACACCCAGAGCCGCTGGTGAGGTGCACCGATCCTGTGAGCTGGAAGGCATAGCTTCCCAGACTGGCAGTTTTCAGGCTGACAATTCTGGGGAAGGGGAGAAATGCTCTTTCATTCAGACTTAGGTGGCTGCTGACCACATGGCCAGAAGCCTGGCTATGAAAATTGCTGTTTGATGTTGTGATGCCCGGCCCTCCATCGGGGAAAGAGTAAGTTCCTGCACGCCTTGGATGGGAGACGAGGCTGACCACGGCAGGAAGAGGCACCATGCGGGCATAAATTGACCACAATGGCATGCTCAACCTGGGGAATCGTCTTGTACCTTAAGGCTGCTCCACCATCAAGTGTGGTGAGAGTGGAAGCACACACAGATCGGGCAGAGAAAGGTGCCCTCTCCGACTGCATGAGCTCACTGTGCACTCATGGTAAGAAGGGGACGGGAGGCATAGAAGGCTTTGCCTTCTTCTTGGCCTCCACATAACACCCATCTAGTCAGTTCGGCCGTGGGGCTGGGGGATGAACCATCTCCAGATCCACAGCCAAAGCAGACCAGATCCTATGCCTCGCTCACCACCCCGAAGGGAGTGGGTCCGGATCCTTGTCAGATAATAACAGCCCACCGCTGATGCAGCAATGGACATCTGGTCCTCAGTGTCAGTGTTAGAGGGTGACCATCCGAGAAGACGAAGCGCTTCTCGAAGCTTGGATGGAGCGACAGCATGCACTGCCTGTGAGCACCGCATTAACATGCTGGACCCCATGCTGGACTTATTGTACAGTAATTTAAAAGCTGTTATACTTTATAGTAAATTCACTGTATACTGTATATTAAATTAGCAGCTATTTTAAACTATAGTAACGCCACTTTATACTGTATAGTAAATTAGCAGCTCTATTATACGGTACAGTAAATTCGTTATATACTGTATAGTAAATTAGCAGCTCTATTATACGGTACAGTAAATTCGCTATATACTGTATAGTAAATTAGCAGCTCTATTATACGGTACAGTAAATTCGCTATATACTGTATAGTAAATTAGCAGCTATATCATAACAATATATAAAATTATAACTATAGTAAATTTGCTGTATACTGTAAAGTAAATTGGCAATTATTTTAAACTGTATAGTAATGTTGCTATATACTGTATTGTAAATAAACAGCTATATTATACTGTATAGTAAATCCGCTATATAATGCATAGTAAATTACTAGCTATTATACTCTATAGTAAATCCACCGTATACTGTATAGTAAATTAGCAGCTATTTTAAACTATCGTAACACTACTATATACTGCATAGTAAATTAGCAGCTATTTTAAACCATAGTTATGCTGCTACATAATGTATAGCAAATTAGCAGCTATATTATACTGTATAGTAAATCCACAGTATACTGTATAGTACATTTTAAACTGTATAGTAATGCCGCTACATACTGTATAGTAAATTAGTAGCTATTATATTCTATAGTAAATCCACTATAGAAAGTATTGTAAATTTACAGCTATATTATACAATATAGTTAATACACTATATACTGTATAGTAAATTAGCAGGTATTATAGTGTATGGTAAATCAGCAGCTAGGCTATATTATTTTATATAGTAAATCCACTGTATACTGTATAGTCAATTAGCAGCTATTTTAAACTGTATATTAAATCCGAACTCTCAGCATTAGACCATTTGTAATGTATTGTGTCTCGTATTACAAAATATATAATATTTTGATATAGTTTAATTAAACCTGAATCTAATGATATACTGTAATACATGGATGGCATGCTTGTGCTGTATTCTACCTTCTACTCCTGTAAAAAATAGTGTTCACAAAGAAAATAATTGTAAATTTGTGTGCTTTATATAGCAGATTTTGTTGCTAGATGATGAAATAACTGTAAAATTCAAATACTAGATATAAGGTTTAAGGTTGGTACGTGACTAGATTCTGTTCCTTCAAAAATACAAGGAAGTAAGAGCATTTAAAGTCAGGTAAACGCACAACATGCCATGCATTCAACTAATGGAAGAACTGGTTTAAAGTTATTGTTGAGAATGGTTACCCGTAATGGCCCACCCACATTTATCAATAATACACATTAAACGTGCAGTTCAGCTTCATTGTGTTCTGGTTGAACTGATGAAGTGAGAATCATTCTGATTTACTCTGCAGCAGCAACTCAGGTGAAGTTACTACTCGTTCATCTCATCTGACTATACTTATTGTTTACAATGTTTTGATTGAGTATTTTATTATTATTATTATTAATATTTTTATTATTATTGTTATTATTATTATTTTAATTAAAATCTAATAATAATAATATTACTATTTTCTCTTTAGTCTATAAACATTTTAATACATGTGTGCATTGCTTAGTTAAAGTAATTGCAGCATTTATACAGAACTCAGCATTGTATAGGTACACAGAGTTAAAGTAAGATATTTATATATATATATATATATATATATATATATATATATATATATATATATATATATATATATATATATATATATATATATATATATATATATATATATATATATATATATATATATATATATAGTTGAAGTCAGAATGATTAGCCCCCCTTGTGTTTAACAGATCTGAGAAATTTTCACAGTATGTCTGATAATATTTTTTCTTCTGGAGAAAGTCTTATTTGTTTTATTTTGGCTAGAATAAAAGCGTTTTTTTTTTAATTAAAAAAATATATATATATATTTTAAGGTCAATATTATTAGCCCCTTTAAGCTATTTTTTTCAATAGTCTACAGAACAAACCATTGCTGTACAATGACTTGCCTAATTACCCTAATCTGCCTAGTTAACCTAATTAACCTAGTTAAGCCTTTAAATGTCACTTTAAGCATTATAGAAGTGTCTTGAAAAATATCTAGCATAATATTATTTACTGTCAACATGGCAAAGATAAAATAAACCAGTTATTAGAAATGAGTTATTAAAACTTGTGTAAAAATGTTTAGAAATGTGTTGAAAAAAATCTTCTCTCCGTTAAACAGAAACTGGGGAAAAAGTATATATGTATATGTGTGTTTATGTTAAAAGCTTAAAAATAACTACTAGAACTACAACTATATAACTAATTTCACATTCTCAAATACTTTAATAATTCATTTAAATTTTTTTAAGATATAAAGTTTTTTTTTTTCCTTTTTTGGTCACATTTTAACAGAAAATAGAAAATGCTGATTGTTTTATTGTTTTGTTTTTTGACAGTTTTGAGGTTATGGTAAAGTTACTGACACAAAAATGTGTTTTCTTTTCTTTTCTTTTCCTTTCTTATCAGGAAGTCTTTTATGTCCACCAAAGCTGTATTTATTTATTGAGCAGATAGTACAGATAAGATTTAACACTGGAGACTAGATTTCCTGTTCAAGTCGTCTGCTGTGACAAGAATACAAGTTACTTTACTTTTTTCACAGGCTGTATTAATGTCATGCAAATGCAGCATTGATGAAAAAAGAGAGATACTTTAAAATAAATACTTAAAATCTTGACCATTAATGCATTTGTCTATGTATTTTGTGTTCATTTCTACAGACCACTTTGACCTCTCTAGGAGCAGTCTCCCGCAATGAGGCTTCCAATCTCATTGTGTGCGTCACTACTCCTGTTGGTTAATGGTAAGAGTTTCATTAAAATGTAAAATATGTTACAATTGATTATATATTTAGTCATTTTATATTATATTTAGTTATAAATGTGAAACTTTTTGATTGCTCACCTATAAAAGATCTGTAAGCTGTAAAAGATATTGCGGCACCCAAAATATTTATCTGTTCTAGAAAGATTCATAGAAACCAGAATTATGTCTGGCATTTGTTTCCTGTAAGTATGGTTTGAACTGATTAGATGGTATCCTTCAGTAATAAAATTACTTTCTGTTTGATCGCTTCTGTCAATATTGCATTTATTTGTCTACATAATAAATAATTTACTTTTTTTACATTATTTTATTAACATTATTTTTGTCCTGTTTATTATCATTTTCATAATGCTTATTATGTAAACCAACAATACACTTCATTTAGAGTCTGAAATAGATTAAGTTAACTAAAAGTGATTTTATTTAGTTACACTAAATCTAAAAATCTAAAAGATTTGATTTAGTTACACATTATTATTATACATTATTATTATACACTATACATTCCATACACTGTAAACTATACCTGGCTGCCTTAAAGTTGTAAGCTGAATCAAATTAACCTCATGAGTCCATTAAACTGTTAAAATTATGTTAAACTGACTTAAAACAGCTTGCATAGCTTATGAAATGAAGTTAGAACTTGATTAACTTAGTTTAATACAATGAATTAAAAATGTGCTGTTATGACTAATTGTTCATATAATGTTTTACAGTGTAGGAATGAATCAGAACAAATTATGAAATGAAAGTGTTAAACCAGCTCAGCAAGTGTCATTCCTCAGCAAGTGTCATGACAGAAGACTAAACTCACTATAGTTTAGCAAATACTGCTGTTGTAGTGTCACATAATGCTTTTAAGTGCAATTGCATTTGTTTGCACTTCAAATATGTGGTAATATAAACATTTGGGCTGTCAATTGATTAAAAAAATTACCTAATTAATCACACTTTTTTGTAATTAATCATGATCAATTTTGAAACACCATATTTATTACAGAAATAAAAACACAGGCATTTAAGTGCCATTTGAATTTCAAAACAATCAATGCCAATACCAAACAAAAAAGATTTCCATGTTGGATTCTAAGTGGACTACAAAAAAATACAGGCATTGCAAATATGGGAAATGGGAAATTATAATAATAATACTAATAATAATAATAATAATAATAATAATAAAGTATTGAATACAAACAATTGTACTCATTGTAAAGTTGTATTGTGAGTTGAGAACATTAATTATAAAGTAGAAACAATTTTACTTAGTCCTTAACATTTAGCCAGTTGCTAGGACCAGTCCAGCTAAGTCCAGTCTATTGACATTATTGGGGGACATTGACATATGTGGCCAAGGGGTACATTAAAGGCATGTACCACAGACTATAGACTTCTTACAGGGATTATGGTGACAAATAGAATTTGCGTATGTATTATATCATATTTGCATCAAATTACATGAAACGAATTACTGCTTATGCAAGGTGTTTGCAGTACAGCATATGGGACTGACAGTTAATTTCACGTTATTCACGGTTTTCAACCTCATGTGGATGTTTTATGTAGCATTATTGTATATTTTTTATAAAATTTAAATTATAAATTTATATTGGTGTGTGTGCATACGTATTTTTGTTTATCTCTGACATGCATCTGTTTGTTATTTTTATTTTTTCAACATCTTTTGTCAAGCAATTTAAATTCAATGATTTTTTTTTATCTCTCTTGCTGCTTGGGCAACAAACATGACATTTGTTGTAGTTTCCACTCTCCACTGTAGAGGTTTACACGTATGAGAAGATTACTCTTCTGAGAAGCCCAGGAATGTGAAAAGGGTCCTAATCCCTGCAGAGACAAACAACTTATTGCATGTTTGTTTAATTATCATTTCAATGTGCAGTGTCAGCTACAGAAGATATTTTAACATAATTGAACATTAAACCTTTACAGATTTTTCCACATATTAAAAGATGAGTAAATAAATCAATATTTTGAATAAACAATATAAGCCAATAAAAAAAAAAGAAAGAAAAAAAGTTTTATGTTCTGTATGAGCAATGTCGTGTAGCACTGTGATATGGCTGTATATTATAACGTCAACCATCTTTGCTCTGCTTAATATGAAATACTGACGGCAGCTGATGCGATGAATCAATTATGCAGTTTAAATAAATAAACTGCATAATTGCAATCTAAACAACTACATTCTCTCCTTAAAAACCCTCAAAAGTACATTATGTTGTCCAACAGCTGCAATGTTTGCCAAACTGTAGGGAGTTTATTGATCTGCTGTTACTCTATGTGAGTAAAACACAAGGGTGAAGAGGCTCAAGTTATGACATTGCAGAATATTGCACGGCTATATATATATATATATTATTATTATTTTTTTTTTTTAATGAAACACCTGTTGCTTTTTCACCAACGACCCTTTCCTTTTATAAAAGGTGCTTTCAGCAATGTCACCATTGATCCTTGCTACAACTATGAATCTCTGGATCGCCCCTGGAGAGCCACAAATCAATATGGCTTTTTCATTTGTGATGACTCTTTCTCCTGGAATGGCTGGTACCGACTTTTCTACAATGGACTGAACATCCGGATGCCAGAGAGCTGCGTTAGTGGAGGCAGCTGTAACACAGACATCAGCCTGTGGCTCAACGGTTCCCATCCTCGGGTACAGGATGGTGTGGTAACCATACAGATCTGTGGGTCCAATTTAGTGAGCGGCTGTTGTGATGACAGATTCACTCCCATCAAAGTCAAAGCTTGCCCAGGCAATTACTATGTCTATGAACTTCTAAAGCCAGAATATGGGTGTTCAGCATACTGCACAGGTACTGTGTTTTCCTCGCTTTTTAGAAATTGTGCATATTTATATGAAGTTTAGTTTTCATTAATGTCTTTTCTCCCTTTTTACAGACATCACCTCACTTCCCCAGACAACTCCAAGTCCAGCTATTAATGCATCAACTCCACATCCAGCTATAAATTCATCAATGTGTAGGTTGCAAAATAATACCAAATATGTATCACACACACAGAAATATGTGGCATAGTTAACAGTGCTTACCTGTATCTTGTTACAAATCTCTAAATTTTAAAACTAGAACTGCCAAGGCATTGTCATTTTGATCATTTTTAAAATTTGCAGTGTAAATTTATCGTTGACTTAAAACTCATACAACTTTTTTTTTTAGCTCTTTCACAATTAAATATTAGGAAAGGGTTGTAAAATATAATGACAGACATTCCATGCTTCATTACAAAATGGATTGTTTATTAATTTTAAAATATTTCCCAATTTTTTTTTTTTAACAGACAAGTTTAACACAGTTTTAAACATAAAAGTGTTTGTAACAAAGTAACTAGTTTAGTAACTAATTTATAATAACTGAGTTCTTTTGTCTTTGCCAATATGTTAAATATGTTAATTAGACAAGTCTTTGGACAACAGTGGTTTGTTTTGTAGTCAGTCCAAAAAAAATTAAGGTGCTAATAATATTGACCCTAAAATAGTTTTAAAAACGGCTTTTGTTCAAGTCAAACTAAAACAAATGAGACTTTCTCAAGAAGAAAAATGTATTATAGGAAAAACTGTGGAAGTGTCCTTGCTTTCTAAAGCATCAACTAGGAAATATTTGTTTTAAAAAGACAGAAGATTTCACAGACGAGCTAATAATTTTGATTTTACTGTATATGGAATAACAGTTTTTGAAACGCAATAAGCAGCAATAAGCATAACTTTGTAACTTTGTAAATATGACCTGACAAACCATTCTGAGCATTCTTACTTGACTATCCTAAATGTTACATTCTAGTATTTTAAATGTTAAACAATATAGGTAACCAAACAGTTTTAATGACAATTAGCTTCCATTGTATGGACAAACACATAAATAAAAAATAAAGTGTCCCAATTATGCTAAATCAAATGTTACCTGTCTGTAAGTATGTAGTGTAGACCTTTGTGAATGTAAAAAAATTCAGCAAAATTTTTAAGTTCATTGTTCATGTCAGATCACCGTATTTTCTCCTAAAAGAACAAATCAATGCTGAACTGCTAAAGCAAGTCGTCATTGCATTTTCACCTGCATAATAGATCTGTGTAGAATTACAACTTTACACAATCTCTCAGCATGCCTTTGCCAGCGCACAACACTCTTTAACCCACTCTCAAACACTTAGGCCCAATCCCAATTCTACCCCTTAGCCCTTTTTCTTACCCCTACTTCTTGTTTTGCGTGTACACACCAAGGGGTAAGGGTATCCCAATTCTCTTTAGCTTGAAGGTGTAGAGATAATGGGAAAGGGGTGAATAGCCCTTCGAACAAAGATTTTTCAGGACCACACTCGAAACCAAGGGGTAAGAAAATAGAGGTAGCAAAATGCTAAAAAATCTAAAATTCGCGACCTTTAATCCCTAATAATAACTCCTGCACAGCAGTCCCACAACATTCTGACACTCGGTGACACTCGAACACCCTGTCAGTAATGTCTAGTGGCTGAGAATGAGCTTTTTAAAGTGTCTGCTATAATGTTAAAGTGGTTTTTTGTGTGTTTACATAGATGAATATGGCCACTGTGTAAATACCCAGTATAGTTACGATCTTTTTGCCACATTAGATTGTTATGATAACATAATATATGCCTTCAGTGATTTCCTGAAGATAAATACCAAAAAATAGCACAACTGGAATCACTACAGCAGTCGCAGCGTCGGATCTCACATGAAGCATGAGATCCCAAGGACATATGATGACGTGTGCAGGTGCTGTAATGCTGTCCAAATTCGTAGGAGTAAATTTTGAAGCCCTTCCACTTAACCCTCGGTTATAAGGGCCAAGAGGAAGGGGAAGGAGTAGGGGTACAAATATAGAATTGAGATTGGGCCTTAGTGTTAGCACTCTAACCACAACGCTTGTCTGCTTTGGTATCTCTGAACTTTCCCAGATTCAACATAGAAGCCTAAGTAAAATGTACAGTTATGTATTCAGTATTTCTTTCCTATGTAAGAATAAACCATACAACTGTTTAGAGTTTACACTAATACCAAAAGATTTAAAAAGTAACTTTTTTTTATCTCCTCAGCTAATGTAACAGGTTATGATCCGTGCTACAGCTACAGCATTCTTGATGATTACTGGAGAAGCACGCTCAATTACTGGCATTTGTATGGATATATGTCTGGACATGATGACACTCGTGTTGCATGGCAGGGCTGGTATCGACTCTTCATTAATGGATCGAGCGCTCAGATGCCTGAGTGGTGTTTCAGCTCAATGTCATGTGGAGGTTTTACTTCTCTGTGGCTCAATGGTTTACATCCAGATCTAGAAGATGGAGTTGTTACTCGTGATGTCTACGGCTCTGTTAACGACCAGTGCAGTTCCTATCAATCCAACCCAATCCAAGTCAAAGCTTGTGCTGGAAATTACTATGTCTACAAGCTAATAAAACCAAAGCCATCGATCCCAGTGCCTACATACTGTGCAGGTAACAGAGACATGAACAAACACACTGTAAAAAAAAATTAAAAAGTTGACTCAACTTAAAACTCTAAGGCAACTTGCTGCACAGCTTTTTTTGAGTTGACTACACAATACGAATAATGCACTCTCTATATTTTTACTATAGTTCCATTCAGCCCTCCAAATACTGAACCCTGCTACTACTACACCAGTCTGGATGACCCTCAGAGAGCCACTGATAATTTTTACAGCAGTAATATGTGTGATTATAATGTCGACTGGAATGGCTGGTACAGGCTCTTCTACAATGGTCAGAGTGTCCAGATGCCAGATTTTTGTGTTGGTGATGGCATGTGTGGCTCTACTCACCCACTTTGGCTCAATGGCTCCCACCCAAGACTAGAAGATGGAGTGGTCACCCGACAAGTCTGCAGTCCCACCCGGAATGACTGCTGTGGTTCCAGATCTCATCCAATACAAGTCAAAGCCTGTCCTGGAAACTATTATGTGTATCAGTTTGTCAAGCCACAACAGTGTTCATCTTACTGTGCAGGTACACATATTTTCTTCATGTAGGGGTTGATTTGGGACTTTGTTTAACTGTTTTTGTTGTGATTGAAATGACGGGTTTTAATCTAAACCTTTTTTTTCCTTTAGATGTCACAGGTGTAAATATCCCAACTACAATGCCATCTACAACAGTGGCAATAATACCAGTAGAATCCACTACTGAGCCCTATCTAGGTATAGTATTGTACTTTTTCTACATATAATGTTTCTAATTTCATAGTTTTTTGATTATAATCATTATTATCATCATCATCACCACCACAATAGGTTTTATTTTTAAAGCTGAGTGTGTGGTGTACTTTTTTCTCATAGACTACATTCACTTAACGTTTTAACATCAATGACTGTATTATTGCAATACAGCATTAACTAGCTATTTTTGCTATAAATCATTAGCGTTATCAGCTATAAGCTAGCTATAATTATTCATATTGTTATCATAGCCTATATGTTTTTAATATGCTCAATTTAATTTATATATAAAACAAAAAACAATTGTCTTTATTTGGTTGCATATCTTTGTGTGCTTGAGGTCTCATTTAACGTTATACGTGGAGATAAATACACTTCAGTCTTCAACTTTCGCCCGGTCGACATTCAACCCCAGTCGTTTCGGATTTATTACGTCTGCGACTAACATTATTTCTGTGTATTTAATAAATTAAGATATAAGATATGTTTTGAAGTACTCCTCAAAACGCAGAACCATTTACGGGCAATTCTTCAACTCCGGGGCAGTTTAAGCCTTGTGAAGTTGAGTAAAATGAACTTGTTCGAAATTAACATAGCATAGCCTCATAAGTTTAAAAAAATTGTCTAGTTTTAAGATCTGTAAGAGGACAAACTTAGATATGAGGAGAAATTGTTAATATTTAAAAAATTTTCCATCGCGAACTGAACAAATGTCATTTCCACCACATCTTAATATACAGCTTTTATTTCACATTTACATTTGTCAATAAAAGAAATTAGTCCATTAGGACCAAATGCTGAATTGTACACCTGCCACACTTTAAAATTTTATATTAATTTGGTTAAGAATTAATATTAATTAGTTTTTTTCTTATTAGAAAAAAAAAATTACTCAATCTGTATATTGAATGGAGCATGAACTCATGAATTGTGAATACACTTTTAATGTGTGATAAGAACTTTAAAAAAAATGTAAAAAATGTGTGATGGAAATAACAGGGCGGTGGTGGAAATGACAGGGTGTGGTGGAAATGACAATGATTCAATTCAATTCAATTCACCTTTATTTGTATAGCTCTTATACAATGTAGATTGTGTCAAAGCAGCTTCACATAAAAGGTCATAGTAAATAGTAAATAGGAACAGTGTAGTTCAGTTTGTAGAGTTTAAATTCAGTTCAGTTGAGCTCAGTTCAGTGTGGTTTAATAATCACTACTGAGAGTCCAAATACTGAAGAGCAAATCCAACGATGCGCAGCTC
Organism: Danio aesculapii; assembly: GCF_903798145.1. Lineage (NCBI taxonomy): Eukaryota > Metazoa > Chordata > Actinopteri > Cypriniformes > Danionidae > Danio > Danio aesculapii. The sequence goes on from NC_079446.1 coordinate 40,282,232, forward strand.
TATAGATCCCGAACCATGCAAGCCAGAGGCGACAGCGGAGAGGGAAAAAAAACTTCACTAATGGCGGAAGTGAAGAAAAAAAACCTTGAGAGAAACCAGACTCAGTTGGGCACGACCAATTTAATTTCTCCACTGGCCAAACGTCTTGTGCAGAGCTGCAGTCTCAGTGGCGGAGGCTGGAAGCTGGCCTTAGTGAAGACTCGTCTGTCTCTGGAGCGTCACAGGAATCAGTCTCATGTTCTCCACTCTTCCATGACCATCACAGTAGCTGCTCAGGATACGGCCTGGTCCAGGATGAATCAGTGTTAATGTAGAAAAACATTAGATATTTATTAGAAAAAATATTAAACTCTTTACTAAGCATAACCATACATTTTTTGCATGTGTAAAGCTGAAATTTATATATAAAAACTGATTTGTCAAACAGATGAACAGTAAGTGCATACTGTAAATAACTGATTATTTTTCAAATATTATTAATTTTAAAATAAAATGAATTGCACATCTACAGGGGTTAGACAATGAAACTGAAAGGCCTGGTTTTAGAGCACAATAATTCATTAGTGCAGTGGTGCAGTTGGTAGCACTGTTGCCTCACAGCAAGAAGGTTGCTGGTTCGAGCCTCGGCTGGGTCAGTTGGCATTTCTGTGTGGAGTTTGCATGTTCTCCATGTGTTTGCGTTTGCGTTGCGCTGTGGTGACCCTCTAATGAATAAACAGACTGAAATGAAAAGAAAATGAAGAAATTTAAAATTCATTAGTATGGTGTCGGACTTCCTTTTGCGGACAATATACCATCAGTTCATCTCAAGAATGACAGACACAAGTCCTGCACAGTGGCCAAAGAAATTTTGAGCCATTCTTTTTGCAGAATAGTGTTCAGGGTCACTACGTGATGCTCCTGGAGGAAAACATTTCCTGACTCATTCCCCTACAATACCCTATAGTGCTCAATAATATTTGGGACTGGTGACTGTGCAGGCCATGGGAGATGTTCAGCTTCAATTTCATGTTCATCAAACCACTCTGTCACCAGTCTTGTTGTGTGAATTGGTGCATAATCATCCTGATACACACCACCGCCTTCAGGATGCAATGTTTGAACCACTGTGTGCACATAGTCCTTCAGAATGCGTCAGTAGTCCTTGGCAGTGATGCTTCATCTATCACCAGTATTGGGCCTAGGGAATGCCATGATATTGCAGCCCAAACCATCACTGATTCACCCCATGTTTTACTCTGGGCATCAATAGTCTTGGTGGGATGCTTCTTTGGGGCTCTACACCAGAACTCTGCAGGATGTGGTAAATATAGTGAAGGTGGATCTCGTCAGAGAAGAAAACATTCTCCATTATCCACAGCACAAGATTTTGCCTGCTGCATCATTGAAACAGGCGTTTGGCATTGGCACGAGTGAGCAGTTGGACATGTAAATTGACCCTGTGGAGGTCCCAACCAACAGTTTTGGTGGAAACAGTTGAGGTGCACATTTAATTATGCAGTGAGTCGGGCAGCTGTAGTTGTTTGTTGTATGTGTTTTGGATACAGTCGGTGTAAGGACCCGGACATCCCTTTCAAACAGCTTCCTCTTGCGTCCATAGTTACTTTGGTTGGATGTGGTTCTTCTTCTTGGTGGTTTGCTGACATTACTCTGGATACCGTAGCTCTTGATACATTATGAAGACTTGCTGCCTTATTCACAGATGTGCTAGCGAGATGCACACCAACATTTTATCTTCTTTTGAACTCTGATATGTCACCATATGACATAATGTTGTGTCCATTGCAATATTTTAAGCAAAACTGTGCTGTTACTCTGCAAATCAGACCTTCACACTTTGCGGTTTCTGGTGATATGTGAAATCAATGAAGACTGGCCACCAGCTGCTCAAATTTAGACATGAAACCTCTAACACTAAATTGGGCAGTGTTTCAGAGTCATTGTTCAACCCCTGTACTTTTGCAATCCGTATTAATTGTGTTTTGAAACCATAAATGCCATTTCCACCACATGCTGTCTTTTCCACCACGGTGGGCAGCATGGTGGAAATGACAGTGGTGGAAATGACATTTTTACAGTTTATTGTTAAAAAGATAGAGATGGCTTCACTGATTAGCTTTGAATTGATACTAGCATTTTATGTATACAAAATACACATATTTACCTTAATTTTGTTTGTTTTTTAAAATGCCTTTAAAGGTACAACATGTTTGTAAATGACGTAGAATAAATGTATTTACCTATCAAGCAATATTTATCTTGATTTTTCTTCAAGTGTTGTTGATGAAAATTTAAGTTCCCTCCATCTTGAACATGTTCTCAGATGGCACTATTCATTTTCATAGAAACAACCTAAATAATCCTTCACAAAAATTGTTTAAAGCGAAATTTCAGTGTTGTGGTGGAAATGACACAGATACTGTGCGACAGCTATATTTTGTATAAAAAATTATATTGATAATAGTCTTAAATTAATAACTATAAAATATTTAAATTATTTCACTAGTGATTCGTTAAAATACATTAATAGTTACCACATAAATCATATTTTAAAATGTTGTTTTCATTGTTGAAGTGTAAAAGTCTGGGTGTGCGACAAGGCAAAAACAGTGATTTTGAGCCCTAAAAGGAGGTTGAAATAATATGAAAAAAAATATAATAGAAAGCTGGTAATTTTTTAAAAGTAGGTTTTATTGTTAGTTTGACAAAGAAAAAGGAATTTGATCAAAATGATGTATATTTTTGGATATATGTTCAAAGGATTAAAAGTGCCCGTAGTTGAAGAATTACCCTTACAAACTTCTAGCCTATATTATTTTGGAACCGAGTTGTTTTTATGTCTTGACTGGTACTACCGCGGTTAAAACTAGCAAAGTACCCCTCAGAAATGTAAACCTACATGACATTTTATTTGCAGGTTCTAACATGTTTTCCTTTTTTTTTTTTTTGCCCATTTCATTTTTAAACCCCATGTTGTTAGGTCGCGTTCTTGTTTTACTCAAATTAAAAGCCTACAATTATCAGGTGGTGCATATTTATATAACCAGACAATGTTGCCAGTTCTGGCTGTTTTGTATGTGTCAGTGAAAAAAAAAACTCATTTCATGCATTTGCAGCACTCCAGTATGACCCGTGCGATAGCTACACTGTGTTGGATGAACCTTGGAGAGCCACAGACAATCGATTCACCTTCGATCTACGGTGTGACACTTATGTCAGCTGGAACGGCTGGTATCGTCTCTTCGTCCATGGCCAAAGCGTTCACATGCCGGACACATGTGTTGATCGGCTGAGCTGTGGCACTCATGCCCCTCTGTGGCTAAATGGTCCACATCCACAAATCGAGGATGGAGTGGTGACCCGAGGTGTCTGTGGTCACTGGTGGGGCAACTGCTGCGCTTTCCAGTCTAATCCCATCAGAGTGAAAGCTTGCCCAGGAAATTACTACGTCTATGAATTTGTCAGCCCTAGTTTCTGCTATGGGACCTACTGTGCAGGTATGTGTTTGCATTTAACAGACAGATTTGCGTAATGATATGAGATTTGTTAGACAATCGATCTGTTTTTTGTATATTTATTTCATTGTGTGTACATTTATTTATGTATTTATTTTATAGATGTCAGGAACACTAGTATCAGTGTTTCAACTGTGACTCCACAAACTGCCTTGGCTGGTAAGTTAGAATGTTGTGCCCTTTGCTGACTGTGTGTGTGTGTGGGTATATATATATATATATATATATATATATATATATATATATATATATTTTCTATATAATTTTCTATATCATTATATATATCATTATATATATATATATAATTATATTCTATATCAGTCTATAGTGGCCGTGTATTTATATATTTTCATATAAATGTTTGTAACACCAGCTTTCCAGATTGACCCATGCTATAACTACACAGCCCTGGATGATCCATGGAGGGCAATAGACTATCAGTTAGCATACAATTGTGATGCTAGTTTGAGTTGGGTTGGCTGGTATCGTCTCTTCCTCAATGGTCAAAATGCTCAGATGCCAGAGACGTGTATTGCTGAATTTAAATGTGGCACTGTTGCTCCACTGTGGCTAAATGGTCAACACCCAAGAGTTGAAGATGGAGTGGTCACCCGAGATGTCTGTGGCCACTGGAGCGGTGACTGCTGCAATTATATATTTGATCCCATGAAAGTGAAAGCCTGCCCTGGCAATTATTATGTGTATGAGTTCAAAAACCCAGTGTTCTGCTCTACGGCATACTGCGCAGGTAAATATATTTACATAGATCTATGTATGTAGAAGTGTATTTTTTATTTAATTTACAAAAAAAAAAGTATTTATGTAATATTCACCAAAAACTTTTCAGAACTCAGCAATGGTACCAACGATATAACTATCACACCACCGACCACAACAACTGGTAATGTAATGTTCTGTAATCTTCTCCTTTAACACTTTTTTATTGATTGGTTGATTTTTTTAATATTATTTATTTACTTTTAGGTTAAAGTTTATTTTTTTTAAATAACTCATAATATATAATAAGGACTTATTCACTGGGTTTTGAAGTGTCTACAATATTGTGCATGGTTTGCCAATTTGGATTGTCCAATGTCTATTATTACTTGCATTACGACAGAGAGCAATCAGTTAGTTTAATTCTATTTAAACAAAGTCATATGTAAAGGCTAACATTTCTAACCTCTGTCACTTTTTTCATCCTTTGTCTCCTAGATGTCACAACTCCCGTCTCTGAACCGTGCACTCAGTACAGTATTCTTGATGATGGCTGGAGAGGTTTAGGGGTACTCGGCCACAATTCCCCATACAATGTCCACGATGACACCCTTGTTGAATGGAGCGGCTGGTATCGGCTGTATTTGAATGGCACAAGTGCTCAGCTCTCTGAGTGGTGTGTGAGCTACTCAGAATGTGGTGGTGAAACTGGACTATATCTCAATGCCTCTCATCCCAAACTTGAGGATGGAGTGGTGACCCGTGATGTGTTAGGAATGTCATCAGGGTGGTATTTCAGCCAATGTGGCAACTATAGATCCACCTCAATCCAAGTCAAAGCCTGTCCAGGAGATTATTACGTCTATGAACTCGTCAAACCAAGCACATTTATGCCTAGGCCTACATACTGTACAGGTGCTTGTGTATAACATGGTTCTTTTTGATATAAGATTAATATTGTGTATAATATAGCTAAGAATTGCATTCTATTTAATGATATGTAGTAAAGAATCAGACATTTTGACAACATTCTAACAATACTACATTTAAACATTATAACAACTTTTTTTCTCCTTAACAGTTGCTTTCAACAACATCAGTAATGATCCTTGTTACAATTATGAATCACTGGATCGTCCCTGGAGAGCCTCAAATGAAAGTGGTTTCTTTATCTGTGATGGCGCTTTCACCTGGAATGGCTGGTACCGACTTTTCTGCAATGGAATGAACATCCAAATGCCAGAGAGCTGTCTTGGTGAAAACAGATGTAACACACAAAACAGTCTGTCACTCAATGGTCCTCACCCTGAGATAGAGGATGGAGTGGTGATCAGGGAGGTCTGTGGAAGCACAGGGTTTGGCTGCTGTGCTTTCAGATCAACACCTATCAGAGTCAAAGCTTGCCCAGGCGATTACTATGTGTATGAATTATCTGATCCATCATTCTCCTGTTCAGGATATTGTATAGGTGATACATTTAAACTTAACTTTTAATAAGTGGTTGGTTCTAGCACACAAATTGTCCATGCAGTAATTTGTTACACTTTCCTATTTTCAGATGTCAGCACACTATCTCAGCTTCCCACTACAAGTCCAGCTGCCATCACTGAATCCAGCATTACCTTGAGTATGTTTCTATTGTACAATATGTAAAAATCTTTACCTGTCGCTTAAAAGAATGATCAAACATAATTAATCCAGGGTTCCCATGGGTCTTGAAATATCATGGAATATTAAGGGTCAGGAAAGTCAAGGAATAATTTTGAATCATGGAATATGAGGGATTTTTTTGTTTGTCATTTTAAATTTTACTTTGCATTTATCAAAATTTATTTTTTTATAACATATTTATTTTTTCATTCGCATTGTTTTTAGCTGTTTTTGATTTTACAATAGGAAAAATATAATTATTGTGGCCTTACTATTTAAAACATTTGATAGATGAATGACTACAAATGATTAAAATAATATATATATATTTTTTAACTCTTGGCAGCACTGTGGCTTAGTGGTTAGCACGGTCACCTCACAGCAAGAAGGTTGCTGGTTTGAGTTCTGTATGAGTCAGTTGGCCACTATGTGGCATTTGCATGCTCTCCCAGTAGGTTTGCGTTGTTTCCTCTAGGTGCTCTGGTTTCCTCCACAGTCCAAAGACTTGTGCTATATGTAAATTGGATGAACTAAATTCGCCGTAACGTATGACTGTGTGTGTGAATGTGAACGTCTATGGAGCTTTCCCAGTGCTGGGTTGCACCTGAAAGGGAATCTAATGTGTAAAACATATGCCGGAATAGTTGGGGGTTAATTCTGCTGTGGTTACCCCTGCTATATAAGGGACTAAGCTGAAGGAAAATTAATAAATGAATGTTAAAATCTCTTCAACAAAAGCATTAGAAAATCCGGTTACATTTTCATATTGTAGTAATTGATTTATCAAACAGCCTTGTTCAACCAAAGACTATAGAATACACAAAACGTGTCACTTTTATAGATTTGAATGAGGAAATGTGTAACAGTCAATATGGTAAATAAAGCCCCACCTGCTAGTACAGGAGCCTATCAGCAATCGCTATAGACTGAAGTTTCTGCGAGGGAGGGGCTCAGATCAGTGTTTCTGCAGATTGTGTGTGATTCAAACATTTAAAAATGAAACAAAAGAGGCAGTTGCTTAATTTTATTGGTGATTCCTAATATGAAATTTAATCATAAACTTGGCAAGCAATTTTGGAGAATTTGTTGTTTCCCTATTCAAACAGAATGCCCGAGCATACTTACCGAGAGGCATTTCAAAGATGACCACAGAGTGAAATGACTTGCCTTAATAAGGACCTTGGTTTAACTGAGCTTTGGCTGAATGCATGTTGCCTTCATGCTGTAACACGGGGAGTGACACAGACAACTGAAGTTTGGAATTGTCACTGTAACAGAAAACAAGACTCGCCAATGGAAGTGAGTGTGTGTGCGCTGCTTAAATGGTGTAGTCCATTTACATGCAGATTTGTAGTTCTGTGTGTAAATGTTTACCAGCGAACTCTAGTGGTAGTAGATCGCTGGTGATCATGACAGAGCCCCCCCTCTAAGGAGTGGCTTCCAGCCACTCCTAATACTGTTCAGGCGGGAGGTGTAGTGGAGGCGGAACAGGGAGAGGGATGGAGGGCCAGGACCATGCAGCAGAGGTGTACCTGAAGCATGGGGCTGAGGAGGGCCTGGAGCGTGGAGCTGCGGAGGGCCTGGAGAGAGGAGCTGCGGAGGGCCTGGAGAGAGTGGAGCTGCGGAGGGCCTGGAGAGAGTGGAGCTGCGGAGGGCCTGGAGAGAGTGGAGCTGCAGAGGGCCTGGAGAGAGTGGAGCTGCGGAGGGCCTGGAGAGAGTGGAGCTGCAGTGGCCCTGGATCGTGGAGCTGCGTAAGGTCTGGAGCGTGGAGCTGCGGAGGGCCTGGGGCGTGGAGCTGTGGAGGGCCTGGGGCTGCGGAGGGCCTGGGGCGTGGAGCTGCGGTATGTCTGGGGGCTTAGGTTCAGCAGGCAAAGACGGGTCAAACACCCACAGTGGGTCAGGAGGCACTGGTTCAAGGGGCACTGGCAGTTCATCAAACCCCAGTGGGCCAGGAGGCTTAGGCTTAGAAAGCACTGGCAGTTCTTTAAACCCCAGTGGGTCAGGAGGCTCTGGGAGGTCACATGGCTTTGGGAAGTCACACAGCTCTGACAGCCGTTTGTGGAACTGAGGCGGCGGCGACCCTTCAGGAAACTCAGGCAGCGGCCATTCCGGAAGCTCAGGCTGCGGCCATTCAGGAAGCTCAGGCAGCAGCCGCCGCCATTCAGGAAGCTCAGGCGGCGGCGGCAGCAACTCTGGCAGCAGTGGTGGCATTGGCTCTGGCAGCAGCTCTGGCTGTACTGGCGGTGGCGGCAGCTTTGGCAGCAATGATTCTGGCAGCTCCGTTGGTGGCAGCTCTGGTAGCACTGGTGGCAATAGCTCTGGTGGTGACAGAGGATCTGGCAGCTCTGGCAGCACTGGAAGTGACTGAGGAACTGGCAGCTCTGGAGGATCTGGCAGCTCAGGAAGTGACTGAGGAACTGGCAGCTCTGGAGGATCTGGCAGCTCTAGAGGTGGCGCCGGCAGCTCTGGCAGTAACAGCTCTGGTGGTGGCAACAGCTCTGGCAACTCAGGTGGTGGTGGCCATTCTGGTGGCTCAGGTGATGGCGTTTCAGGAACTGGAACAGGAACTAATGGCAAGAACAGACTCGGAACAAGAAACCATCTTCTGAACTGGTGACAGACTGGCGCTTACCATATAGAGAGTTGGTTGTGGCCACTTTGTGAGCTGGAGGACTGGAGGCGGCCATTTTGTAAACTGGCAGAAAGGAGGCAGCCATCTTGTGAGCTGGAGGACTGAAGACGGCCATTTTGTGAACTGGCGGACTGGAGACAGCCATCTTGGGAGCTGTAGGACTAGAGACAGCCATCTTGTGAGCTGGAGGAGGACTGGAGACAGCCATCTTGTGAGCTGGAGGAGGACTGGAGACAGCCATCTTGTGAGCTGGAGGAGGACTGGAGACAGCCATCTTGTGAGCTGGAGGAGGACTGGAGACAGCCATCTTGTGAGCTGGAGGATGACTGGAGACAGCCATCTTGTGAGCTGGAGGATAACTGGAGACAGCCATCTTGTGAGCTGGAGGAGGACTGGAGACAGCCATATTGTGAGCTGGAGGAGGACTGGAGACAGCCATCTTGTGAGCTGGAGGAGGACTGGAGACAGCCATCTTGTGAGCTGGAGGATGACTGGAGACAGCCATCTTGTGAGCTGGAGGATGACTGGAGACAGCCATCTTGTGAGCTGGAGGAGGACTGGAGACAGCCATCTTGTGAGCTGGAGGAGGACTGGAGACAGCCATCTTGTAAGCTGGAGACAGGAGTATGGGTGATGCCAGCATAATGGTGTTAATGTGTTGGGCAGCAAGCCCTGTCGCCAGCGGGTCTTGCTGTCTATTGCCCCCCCCCAAAAAAAAAATATTTAGAGGTCTCCTCCACCTCGCCTACGTTGAAGGTTGAACCAATGGCTCATAAAGCCACATCCAGGGCTTGTTGGAAAGACCCCCGAGAACCATAACGGATGAGGGTAGATTTTAGTGGTTCATTTAGTCCATGATAAAAGAAATCAATGAGTATACAGTCCAGGAGGCAATCTGTCATTGGCAATCTCTAGAAAAGAATTAATATGGTCCTCGAGGGAATTCGTGGCTTGCCTTAATCTGACGAGACGTCCTGCTGGATCCATGTTTGGCCGAGTCTTCTGTAACACGGGGAGTGACACAGACAACTGAAGTTTGGATCCACATGCAGGTTTATTCGGAGTCAGGCAAGCAAGGGTCAACACAGGTGCAAACAGATGAATAACAGCAATCCAGAATCGTGGTCAATATAACAAGCGAGAGGTCGAAGGCAGGTGGCAGGTGGCAGACAGGGAGAACTGGATAAACAAGGTGATGTAAATACACGGGCAAACAAGACTAGAAAACGCGTTGAATTGTCACTTTACAGATAATAAGACTCGGCAATGGAAGTGAGTGTGTGTGTGCGCTGCTTAAATAGTGTTTGTAATCAGTCTTTGACAATCCTCAGGTGGTGCGAGTGTAATCAGTAGAGACTTGGAGCAGGTGTGTGTGTATGGCATGACTGAATATGTAGTCCATTTACAAGGAGATTTGTAGTCCTCTGTGTGTAAATGTTTACCAGTGAACTCTAGTGGTAGTAGATCGCTGGTGATCATGACACATGCGACATGATGTCACTAAAGAGAGTCACACAGAATTATCTCAGAATCAGAAAGTTCTGGATGGACAGTTTTCTATTCATTATAGTAGATCTTGGAAATTCGGGGAAAAGTCCTGGAATTTGACATTTACATTTTGTTTGGAGCGGGGACCCTGTAAAGCATGTAGATCTAATCAATATATTAAATCACATGTCCTATTTTTACGTTTGAGTGATAATTTAATAATGGATTTCAGTCCAAATTAAACTAAGTTAGGGACCTGATTGAGTTTAATTGACAGGTGATCAACCATAGGTTTATAGTACAGTATGTACCTCTGCTGCTATCTGCTTATCTGTAAACAAATACTGTCACAGTTAATAAAGTAACATTGGTGGACTTGAATCTTTACTTTGTATTTCAAGTCTGTCACATACTAAGTTGGTCTTGTTTAGGTCTATTTAGACCAAGAATTACTCACTTAAAATGTTGTGTGGTTAACTTATATGTAGAACAAAGTAGCACTGTTCATTTTTAATGTTTTTTCTTCTCTTTTCGTTACCTACAATCAATGCAGATTATGACCCGTGCTATAACTACAACAGCCTTGACAATTACTGGAGAGGCGTATACAATACCTGGATGGCAGATGGACATGGATATGATGACTCTCGTGTTCACTGGGATGGCTGGTATCGACTCTTTATCAATGGGTCAAGTGCTGAGATTCCCGAGTGGTGTTTCAGTTATATGTCATGTGGAGGTTACGTTTCCCTTTGGCTTGGTGGCCCTCATCCACAAATTGAAGATGGAGTTGTTACTAGAAAAGTTTACGGCTCTGTTAATAACCAGTGCAACAACTACAGATCAGACCCGATCCAAGTCAAAGCGTGTCCTGGAAATTACTATGTATATAAACTTATTAGGCCTAAGCTAACAATCCCAGCTCCTGTATATTGTGCAGGTACATTCTCCTTCATGACTTATATAATGGACATCTACTGTCATTTCATTTGAAAAATGCATTTACAGACTTGTCAATTTTAAATGTTTTATTAATTATTGTAAATTAAATTACATTATATTTAATGCAATAAAAAAGTTAGTACACCTCCTTTGACAATTAAAATTTTTTTGTATCATTTTATGAGTAAAATCGGATCATATACATTATATATTCTTAGCAGTTTTAGTTATGTTTAAGTTATGTTTAAACCTTTATTTTTTATTTTAAAACATCTGTTCATTACACTTTTATTTAGTTGTCTCCTAACCATTCATTGGGAAATCGTCTCAGTGATCTGCAGTCTTTTTTCAGCCTTTAGTATTCATCAAATGAATGTAATGTAAAACAAATTAAAAGGATTTGCACAAATATGTCATTTTATAAGATATCATAGAACATATTAATTTAAATGTGAGATCTACATGTGTTCTCATTTATGCTGTGCACTGACACATCTATTTTCTTTATATTTTCACTTTAGTTTCACTTAACACCCCAAATACTGACCCCTGCTATGACTATACTGGTCTGGATGAGCCTTGGAGAGCCAGCAACACTTCTTACTACAGTTATATATGTGATTATAATGTCGTCTGGAATGGCTGGTACAGGCTCTTCTACAATGGTCAGAGTGTCCAGATGCAAGATTCATGTGTTAGCATTGGTATGTGTGGCAGTTATCAGCCACTTTGGCTCAACGGCTCCCACCCAAGACTAGAAGATGGAGTGGTCACTCGACAAGTCTGCAGTCCCACCTGGTCTGACTGCTGTGGTTACACATCTCATCCCATACAAGTCAAAGCCTGTCCTGGAAACTATTATGTGTATGAGTTTACCAGGCCAACATTCTGTTCATCTTATTGTACAGGTAGGTCTTGTGATTTCTTTTTGTTTGTTTATGATTTATTTAGGTTGAGTTTGAAATTGATTGCCATTAACTAAAATGTATCATTCATTCATTTATTTATTTTCCTTGTGTTGTAGATGTTACCAGACATAACAACATATTAGCATCTACAACAGCCGTGACAACTACAACTCCAGAATCCACCACTCTACCCATTACAACCTTAGGTAATGTTCATTTATTTCTTTAAAATGCCCTATGTGAATCATGTGAAAAGTATAAATTTGCTCTCAGGTTAAAAAATCATAACCTGGGGCCTCATGTCAAAGACTTGCATTGAATTAATACTAAAACATGGACAAAGCTGTAAATGTGCGTACACAGTAAAAAAAATCAGATGTATTGAACACTGCGTATGCAGAATCCCACGCATATTCTCTTTGTATATCCGAATTACATCCCTCCCTGACTCCTCCCCCATATAAATATGGTAATGGCTCCACTTTAGCAAAATCAAACAAAAAAGCAATGGCAAAAGCAAGCAAGAAGGGAAACTTCACAGAATGTGAATTGGAAGTGCTCCTATCAGAGGTAGACCGGAGAAAAACTGTGTTATTTGCAGGTTTGTCTTCCAGAATTAATAACAAAAAAAAAAAAACAGAGTGGGAGAGTTTAGCTGACGTGGTTAACGCAGTGGGGTCGGAACATCGCACTGTGAATGAATTAAAAAAAGAAATGGTCCGATGTAAAAGTGCAGGTTAAGAGGAGCACAGCGGCGCATCGTCAAAGTGTGGACCGAGCAGGCGGGGGAACAGGGGATGCTCAACTAATACCCTTTGAGGAGAGATTTGCCTCAATTGTGGGTGACACGTTACTGTCTGGAGTAGTATCCGTGTCTGTGGGAGACACAGATGTATTAGAGGAATACTATGTTAGGGCGGTGAGTGCGAGATAGGGCATCATTGTGTCTGCGCTCTTGGTCAGTTTGTGCGTTATTGAGGGGGGTAACAGCCACGTCTTTTAAGGGATAACCGTGGTCTCCTAATATGCAGTTAAATAATTATGCTTAATAAAATAAAATAAACTTAGCTGGAATAATATCCTTAAATACATCACTCACCAAGAAGTGCGTAAAAATGCATTCCTTTGGATTCAACCATTGACAATGTCCTCTAATAAGGCCAACACTGCCATTGCCATAGACAAAGGGTTGTATACATTTGCAAATGCTATATATATATTGTGTCAATTAATCCATTTTATCAATTATAAATGAATTGCAAGTTTTTCACATGTGTTGGTGCAATGCTTTGTAGTGTGCAATTTAACATAATTGCCTCTAGGAGTCACCAATGGAAACAAAACAAACACACAAGAAATACACGTATGCCAGACATGAAGTTGGCGCGAACCAACGCACATTCTCGTTATTTTCATCATTAGAAAATCCAAAGGTGCGCATGAAACCTGGCGTACGCTAAGTTTTTGTCTGTACGAAGCATTGATACATGAGGCCCCTGGTCAAGGTTGTAAAGTCAAGATTAAGATTAACATGTAAATTCTGATTAAAAAAAATATTTCTTCCTATTTTTTATTTTACTTTTCCACAACAGAGGCTGATCCTTTTGACCCCTGCTATAACTACACTGTGATAGATGATTATTGGAGATCAGTTAACAATACACAGTCCTCCTCAATACGGTGTGACATGTATGCCAACTGGAACGGCTGGTATCGCCTCTACATTAGTGGCCAGAGTGCTCATATGCCAGACACATGTGTTAATGAGTATAGGTGTAGTACTCATGCCCCTCTGTGGCTAAATGGAGAACATCCACGAGTCGAGGATGGAGTGGTAACCCGAAGTATCTGTGGTCACTGGAACAATGACTGCTGCTATTTTCATTCCAATCCCATTCAAGTGAAAGCCTGCCCTGGAAGCTACTACGTCTACGAGTTTGTTTCACCAAGTTTTTGCTATGGGACCTACTGTGCAGGTAAAGCATATTTCTGTAACATTTGCCCTTAAATATTGAATAGTTGTCAGTTTGTCAGTTAGCTTTTATGCACAAATCATTTACAAGTACAAATGTACTGTAACCTATAGACTTTATCTATATTTAGGGTGAATGTGTAGACACATTATAATAAAACAGTTCATAGTCTGATTGCATCTGTATGTTGTTAAAACAGTGAAATGCAAACTTTCATTCACACATATTAATACAAGTAAGCCTTAAATAATAAAAAAACAGATTAGTGGAAAAAACAACAACAAAGGGATAATAATAAAGTAAGGCCTATTTTTATGCTAATGTCCTACTTTAAGAAAACATGAGATTATTTTTACCAGTTTTGTGTTTGCTAATCTATTATTCTGATTTAGTCACGGACCCTCTTTACAGTATGTGCAAGTTAATAGTTAAAAGAAGTTACACCAGTGATGATTTTTTAAATTCATCTTTACTTGATTTACTAAAGTCAAAAGTATTATTAAAAATGAAACAGCTTGTATTATATGTAAACTACAGTAGAAACCCCTCACTTTTCTTACTTTTTTCAACTATCTTAGAAGTCACAACTCAGAGCTCTGACCCATGCTCTGGATACAATGTTATTGATGAAAATTGGAGAGACTTGCGCCAGAACTACTATAACTATTACTCAAACCATGATGACACTCTTGTTGAATGGAATGGCTGGTATCGGCTGTATTTGAATGGACAAAATGCTCAGCTCTCAGAGTGGTGTGTGACAGCAACAGGATGTGGTGGTGATACTGGACTGTTTCTCAATGGTTCTCATCCACAACTTGAGGATGGGGTCGTGACCCGTGAAGTTTTGGGAACATTGTCGAGGTCATCATGGTATTGGGGGTGGTATTGGTGGTACAGCTTCTCCCACCAATGTGGCTACTATGAATCCGCCTCCATCCAAGTTAAAGCATGTCCAGGAGATTTTTACGTCTATGAACTTGTCAAACCCAGTACCTCAATCTTTAGACCTGCGTACTGTACAGGTGAAGTTTTATGTATTATGTTGTATGGTATAATGAAAAAAAGTACTCTTTAATACATTTAAGCAGTGATTTGAATAATTACTTTTTATCCTAAACAGTTGCTTTTGACAGTACCAGTAATGATCCTTGTTACAACTATGAATCTCTGGATCGTCCCTGGAGAGACACAAATGAAAGTGGATTTTATATTTGTGAGGAGAATTTCTCCTGGAATGGCTGGTACCGACTTTTCTACAATGGAATGAACATCCGAATGCCAGAGAGCTGTGTTAGTGGAAGCAGCTGTAACACAAATAACGGTCTGTCACTGAACGGTCCTCACCCTCAGATAGAGGATGGAGTGGTGATCAGGGAGGTCTGTGGAAGCACATGGAATGGCTGCTGTGATTTAAAGTCAACACCCATCAGGGTCAAAGCTTGCCCAGGCGATTACTATGTCTATGAATTTGTGAAGCCACCTACATACACATGTTCAGGGTACTGCACAGGTACTATTAATCTGTTGTTATTATTATTATTATCAATAAATTAAACTGTCTATATTATTTCTCTAATCTCTTAAATTCCACTTTTCAGATATTAGTACTATAACAGAAGCCTTTTCCTCTACAAGCCCAGCTTCGGGTATTGGGTCCAGCATGTGTAGGTTTTATAGTATATTCAATTCATTTAATGTACAATGAGTAGTGGGTAAATAAATAGCCAGTTCTTTTGCTTTTTAATTATGGTAATTAATGAGTTAATGGCATACAGTGGTTGTTTATGTATCGCGTCTTTTGTGCATTCAAGTTTGTTATATCTAATGAAGATGCAGAGCAAAACATCTAAATTTTCCCCAGGGGAGCATGATCACAGAAGTGTGTTTAAATTGGTCAAGTAAGCAACACACCTTTCACTTGCCAACACTTTTAGATGCAATATGTGAACAGCCACTTAGAGAACCAAGATGGACTGATTGTTAGCATTAATGCCACCTGACCAAAACTCAATCAACCAGTTCCATTTTATTTAATACAACCAGTTACAAGCTTTATTATTTCATTTTTCCATTAACAATGTGATGTCAGTATTTTGCAATATGGCCACCATTATTACACATATAAATTTAATCTTTTATTTAATATTTTAATGTTTTTTTCAGCCACTTTCAACGGAGATTATGACCCATGCAATGACTACAACGTGCTTGACAACTACTGGAGAAGCACATTTAATTATGGGTATCAATATCAATATGACGACAGTCGTATTGAATGGCATGGCTGGTATCGACTCTACATTAATGGAATTAGCGCTCAGATGCCTGAGTGGTGTTTCACTTACATGTCATGTGGAGGTTTTAGTTCTCTGTGGCTTGGGGGACCTCATCCTCAGTTAGACGACGGAGTTGTTACTCGAGAAGTCTACGGCTCTGTTAATTACCAGTGTAGTTCCTATCAATCCAACCCAATCCAAGTCAAAGCTTGCCCTGGAAATTACTATGTCTACGAATTAAAAAAACCAAAGCCATCAATTCCAGCTCCTACATATTGTGCAGGTAGAGTCCTTCCTTTAAACTTTTTACATTTCTGCATCTACATATCTGCTAAAGATTGCATTAACTGTAAAAATCATGTTTGTGTGAATTCAAATAAAATCTTTTTACTGTTCCTAATACAGATCCATTTACCCCTCCAAGTGTTGACCCTTGCTACAACTACAACAGTCTGGATGAGCCATGGAGAGCCACTGACCACTCATACTACGATAAATATTATTATTATTATTACAATGTAATGTGTGATTATAATGTCAACTGGAATGGCTGGTACAGGCTGTTCTACAATGGTCAGAGTGTCCAGATGCCAGAGTCATGCGTTAGTGGTGGTATGTGTGGTACTTCTATGCCACTTTTTCTCAACGGCTCCCATCCACAACCAGAAGATGGAGTGGTCACTCGACAAGTCTGTGCTTCCTCATGGAGTGGCTGCTGTGATTACAAATCGCATCCTATTCAAGTCAAAGCTTGTCCAGGAAACTATTACGTATATGAATTTGTCAGGCCACAATACTGCTCCGCTTACTGTGCAGGTAGTGTATGACTTCTTTATTTGTTGTCAGTATGCAAAACAAACAAACAAACAAACAAACTTGCAAATCATAAAATGCACATCATAAAAAAAACTTTAGTTGCATGGGGAGTAAAAGTGTTTAGTAGTAGCGGAAATAATAATAGTTGTACATACATTTCTGGTATGCATTAAATGGGTTTATGTACAGTTGAAATCAAAATTATTAGCCCCCCTTTCAAATTTCTTTTCTTTTTAAAATATTTCCCACATGATGTTTAAAGAAATTTTCACAGTATGTCTGATAATAGGTTTTCTTCTGGAGAAAGTCTTATTTGTTTTATTTTGGCTAGAATAAAAGCAGTTTAAAATTTTTTAAAACCATTTTAAGGTCAAAATTATTAGCCCCTTTAAGCTAATTTAGTTTTTTTTCCAATAGTCTACATAACAAACCACTGTTATATAATGACTTGCCTAATTACCCTAACTTGCAGAATTAACCTAATTAACATAGTTAAGCCTTTAAATGACACTTTAACTGTATAAGAGTGTGTCTTGAAAAATATCATGGTGGCGCAATGGGTAGCACAATCGCCTCACAGCAAGAAGGTCGCTGGTTCAAGTCCCGGCTGGGTCTGTTGGCATTTCTGTGTGGAGTTTGCATGTTCTCCCCGTGTTTGCAAGGGTTTCCCCCACTAGTCCAAAAACATGTGGTATAGGTGAATTGGCTAAGCTAAATTGTCCATAGTGTATGTGTGTGAATGAGTGTGTGTGTGGATGTTTCTCAGTAATGGGTTGCAGCTGGAAGGGCATTCGCTGTGTAAAACATATGCTGGATAAGTTGGCGGTTCATTCCGCTGTGGCGACCCCAGATTAATAAAGGGACTAAGTCGAAAAGAAAATGAATGAATGGCAAAGATAATATTATGAGTTATTTAAACAATTATGTTTAGAAATGTGCTGAAAAAAGGCAACGCGGTGGCGCAGTAGGTAGTGCTGTCGCCTCACAACAAGAAGGTGGCTGGTTCGAGCCTCGGCTAGGTCAGTTGGTGTTTCTGTGTGAAGGTAGCATGTTCTCCCCGCATTCTCCCCGTGTGGGTTTCGCCCGGGTGCTCCAGTTTCCCCCACAGTCATGCAGTACAGTTGAATTGTGGAAGGCTAAATTGTCTGTAGTGTATAAGTGTGAATGAATGTGTATGGATGTTTCCCAGAGATGGGTTGCGGCTGGAAGGGCATCTGCTGCTTAAAACGTGTGCTGGATAAGTTGGCGGTTCTTTCTGCTGTGGCGACCCCGGATTAATAAAGGGACTAAGCCGAAAAGAAAATAAATGAATGTGCTGAAAATTTGTTTCTCTCCATTTAACAGAAATTGGGAAATAAAATAAACAGAGGGGGCCTAATAATTCTGACTTCAACTGTATATATATATATATATATATATATATATATATATATATATATATGTATATAATTTTGTTTACCATATTTGTTTTCTTTACAGATACTAGCATCCTAAATACAACGACAGCAGCAAATATTTCCTCAGGTATGTGGTTGCAATTTACAAAAACAATGTAAATGTGGCATCACATGGTAACAGAACACTGAAATATTTATAGTTACATTTTGTAGTATATAATACTAAATCTGAAATATATAATGTGAACTTTATTTAATACACCCCCCACCCCCCTCCAAAAATGTTTCTGTCTACAACACATTAGGACCATTTTATCCATATGGAGTTGGAGACATAGAAACTGTTCGCTCTGATGATGGAATTTCATCAGTCATCTACTTTCTTCAACCATTTTTATTTTTTGGACAGACATACAATCAAGTCTATGTAAGTGATTCTGGTATTATGTTCTTTATACCACCATTGCATGATGCTAAGTTTCCCATTATATAACTTTTGAATACTCAGTCATTGTAGGGCTACACAATTATTGTGGTTATTTGGCGTCCTTGTACTCAGTCTCTCAAATAAACTCCATTACCCTACTAAAAAAAGAGCTTTCAGGTCACCATTGCCCAATAAACTAAACCAGTTATATGATATTACATTGAAATAACTTATGATGATTAGAATGTGGTTAAGTACTCCCCAAAAAGATGATTTTCTGCTGTCTCTTCAATATTGTGAATATTAAAGTTTAAGCATTTTTGACTTACAATATTGTACACTTGGTAACATTAATACTTTTTTCAGATCAGCAACAATGGATTCTTGACTTTTGATTGGCCATGGTACAGCTACTATCCATACCAATTCCCAGGTTATGGTGGACAAGATATCATTGCTCCATTTTGGGCAGATATTGATAACCGCATCACTGGTGTCATTTCGTATCAGCAGTACACCTCCGGCAGCGTGATTTCAAATGCCACACAAGACATTAACCAATACTTCCCAGACCTGCGCTTCTCTGCTACTTGGGTCTTTGTTGCAACATGGAACAAAGTTCCATATTATCCAAATTCAAGAACCGTAAGAAATCTAATCTGACTTTATAAAATCGTCTTGTTTAACACCACATCAAATATATATGTAATCCCAAAAAGTAGTGTTGGAATAGTTACTGTGTTTGTGGCTTTTAAAAATAAGTGCTGACCAGCATGTGATTATCACATTTGTCTTTTCAGGAAACATCTTTTCAAGTGGTTTTCATTTCTGATGGCCATTTATCCTTTATTTTGATGAATTATGGAACAGTTGCTCCAACTTATCGATTTGTACAGGTGTGAAAAACAGAAGTTGAATCAGCACCAACTGACAAACTTTACAAAAACACTAAAATATTTTTTCTTATTCTTTTAATTGCTTATTTTTATCACATACAGGCTGGTTATGACACCAGCAGTTCTAGATACTACTTCTCAATTACGGGTTCGCTACAGAGTGACATCACAAACTTAAACCACAGCAGCAATGTCAATGTGCCTGGCAGATGGGCCTTCAGAGCAGATGATGGATCACGGGGTTGTCAGTTTAATGGTAACAATTTTTGCTTCTTTTTAGCTTATTGATTAACCTTTTAATCATTATTCCTTGACATTATTTAGGTCTTTATTCTACGAATGTGCAGATGTATTGATTTCAAATGTGAAAGCCACTGTTTTTTACTTTTTATTATAGGTTTTGCAGTCCAGCTTGGAGACTCTTTCTGGAGTGATGCCACCTGCCAGCAGAAATGCATTTGTACCAACAGTGGTCTTCAGTGTAGCCCGGAGCCATGCAGTTATTCCCAAGCCTGTCGTCCAGCTGTCTTCCAATACTCTTGCCAGAACATTCCACGGCAAACATGTACCATCTCTGGTGATCCTCACTACTACACCTTTGACTATCAGGTTTTTCACTTTCAAGGGACCTGCACATACGTTCTATCAGAGGTTAGTGTTTCTCCATTACAGGTGTTGCTAAGCTTCCAGAGAGCCACCATTATGCTTTTATAGTAGCCATTATTATTCTGATTGGCTGAATCAGGTGTGTTTGATGAGGTTGGATTTGAACCCTCAGAAGCATGATTGGCTATGTCTACTCTATAGTGGCTTTCTGTTTATTGTTTAATAGCTGTGGATCTGCCAATAATCATTTAATCTTTGTTTAGGCTTGCAGCAATGGATTGCCATACTATCGCATTGAGGGCAAAAATGAGCATAGGGGTAGCACGCATGTGTCTTGGACACGGATGGTTAGAGTGTTTGTCTATGATGAAGTAATTGAACTGGTCAGAGATCACAACTATGAAGCAAGGGTCAGTATAAGTATTTATTTTAATTCTCTCTCAATCGCTGTCTTTTATTAAATTTTCTAATTCACTGTTTTTCTAATGTTGTTCAGATTAATGGAAGCTTTGCAGCAACACCATTCTCTCTACGCAATGGCTCCATCCAAGTCTATCAATCAGGTTTTTCTTTGGCCATCAGCACAGATTTTGGTCTGCTTGTTACATATGATGCATACAGCTACGTCAGCATCTCTGTACCATATGACTATCAGAATGCCACCTGTGGTCTGTGTGGAAACTATAACCTGCGCTCTGATGATGACTTCCGTTCACCCAGTGGGGAGATCTTGAGCTCAGATGTGGACTTTGCCAACAGTTGGAAAGTAGATAGTGACACTGACCCTGAGTGCCATAATGTCAGGTGCACAGGTCTGGCTTGTGCTGTTTGCACCACAGATGAAAGAAATCTTTACAGTGACACAAACCACTGTGGAATCCTAGGAGATGTTGCTGGTCCTTTTGCCGCTTGCCATTCTGTTCTTGCCCCACAGACGTACATGGAGAACTGTGTCTATGACCTTTGTTTGGGACAAGGGTACCAGCCAATTTTGTGCCAGGCTCTGAACGTGTATGCCACTCAGTGCCAACAACAGGGTGTACATCTTGGGCAGTGGAGGCAGCAAGGATTTTGTGGTAGGCCTCTTGATTAGATGAATGATTTGAGTAGAACTTTGACATCTGTTTAAATATCAAATTAGGTCTCTGTTTACTCTGTTTTGTAATATTACAAAATATTACAGAAATTGATGCATATTCTTTATTTTCTTCCTCCATTCACAGAAATTCAGTGCCCTGAACACAGCCATTTTGAGCCTCAAGGAACAGGCTGCCCAGCAACATGCAGTAATCCATCTGCCCCAATGAACTGCCCCTTGCCAAATCAGGAAAGTTGCATCTGTGACCCTGGGTACATTCTCAGTGCTGGAGTGTGTGTGCCTCAAGCAAACTGTGGTTGCACGTTTGAGGGCTTTTATTACACTGAAGGACAATCAGTGGTGTTGGACGGTGACTGTGGGAGACAATGTGTGTGCAGCAGCATGTCAATGATCTGCTATCAGTATCAGTGTGGTCCAGGAGAAGTGTGTGAGGTCCATAATGGCATCAGAGGCTGCAGACCTATTGGTTATGCAACCTGCTCAGTTGAAGACCTAGGGTCATATCACACCTTTGATGGACAAATTTTCAGATACGCTGGAGCATGTGGACTGACCCTAGCTAGGGTGATGGGGCCATCCTCTCTGCCACATTTTGTATTGACTGTAGAGAAAGTACCCAGAGGTCTTCAAGACTTTGCCAGATTTCTGAAGTTCGAGGCAGGAGGAATCCAGGTCTCCATTGAAATGGGAGAGGGAAGCAATGTAAAGGTAATACAGCATATTGACGTGTAAATATTTTATTTAGAATGAGAGCATTGTTGCATTCTGTTTCAATCTGTCTGCAACATGAAAAGTCTCTTCATACTTTATCTCTTCAGGTGGATGGACAGATGGTTGGTCTACCCGTCAGTGTTGGCTCAGGTCAAATCCACATCTATCACAGCAGTGTGAGGGGTTTTGTTTTGGAAACAAACTTTGGGGTGACAGTGAGAGCCGACTGGCCACACATTGTCCGCATCACAGTGCCAAGCACCTACAATGGCACACTTGGAGGACTTTGTGGAAACCTGAATGGAGATATTGCTGATGAGTTTTACACACCAGATGGTGTCCTTTTAAATGACACTCAGCTGTTTGCAGGCAGTTGGCGTGATGGATCCCTATCAGCCCACTGTGAGGAACCATTTGACAGCTGGGAGCCAGGACATTTTCAGAGCAGGAGCCAGTTCAGTGAATTGTGTGGTATCATGGCTATGCTTGATGGACCATTTGCTGAATGCAGCAGGACTTTTGATCCTCAACAGCGAATTGCTGATTGTGTTCAGTTGCTGGAGCAAACACAAGGTGCCAGAGAGGCTCTATGTGAGGCTCTGCGAGGTTATACACTGCTTTGCCAACAGAATGGAATCGTGGTAGAAGACTGGAGAAATGTCACCAGCTGTGGTAGGCATCTTGTTTTGAATGTGTGAACCTAAAACTTGATTCTATGTAACTGTAATGTTAATGTTTTCTGACACTGTCTTTGTGCTTTTTTAAATTCCAGAACCCGCCTGTCCTGAAAATACCCATTATGAGGTATGTGGCACCTCCTGCCCTGCATCATGCCCCAGCCTCTCATTTCCATTCCAGTGCAGCTTGCAATGCCAGGAGGGATGTCAGTGTAATGACGGAAATGTGTTGAATGGAGATCACTGTGTGCCCCCCATGGGTTGTGGTTGTCACTACTCTGGGAAGTATTATCAGGCTGGACAGAATTTCTGGCATGGTGAAGAGTGCCAGCTTTTGTGTGTTTGTGATGGAATTACTGGAAATGTCCACTGCACACCCTCATCTTGCAGTGAAGAGGAAGTCTGTCAAGTGTTGGATGGCGAATATGGCTGCCATCTTCGTCCTCAAGCACGTTGCTCTGCTTCTGGAGACCCTCATTACATGTCTTTTGACGGAACCTTCTTTGACTTCCAGGGCACATGCCGCTATGTTCTAGCCACAGTATGTAATGACACCATCGGTCTTCCACATTTCCAGGTGGATGCAAGGAATGAACCATGGCATGGACTCACAGTGGCAATTACAGTGGAAGTATTTGTCAACGTCTCTGGGCATTTGGTGCACATGTCACAGGATATGAATGGTCATTCTGCTGTTGAGGTAATCAAACATTGCTTATTGAAAAAAATTAACTATTTTTATTGACAGCCTTGTATAATTGCAATGAGGTCATGATATTCAACATAGAGTACCTTTTACCCTAATATTTCTTTCTTGCCCATGTTTAGAATTGGCAAAATCGCCTAATTGTATTGTGTCAGGTGGGAAATTACCTGCTTGAGGATAAGCTATTCATTAAATTATTTTCTGTTCAATCAGGTTGATGGAGAGACAAGAAACCTCCCCGTTCTGCTTGATTCTGGTGCTGTATCTGTCTACTCCAGCGGACAGTACATATATGTATCTACTGACTTTGGTTTCATTGTGAGTTATGGAGGCTCCTGGACACTGAACATTATCGTACCACCAGAGTACAGCAATGTTACATGTGGCCTATGTGGAAACTTTAATGGCCAGAGCAGCGATGACTTCATGACTCCTTCAGGTGATCTAGTGCGCTCAGCAGACCAGTTTGGGGCAAGTTGGAAGGTTGAAGATGGCCTGCCATGCATTGATGGCTGTGGAAACAATTGCCCAATGTGCCAAGATCAAACAACTGCCCGTTCGCTGTGTGATATCATCAGGTCCAATGAAGGCCCATTTAGCTTCTGCCATGTTTCTGTAGACCCTCAAGCCTACTATGATGACTGTGTGTTTGATGTGTGCCTTTCTGGAAACCGTAATAATGTCCTGTGTCGCTCAATCCAAACCTACGCTAGTGCCTGTCAGGCTAACAATGCTGTTATCTACCCATGGAGAGAAAGTGCATCCTGTGGTGAGCGAGATTATTGTCTTCTATTTATATTATTTTGTGAACAAATGGTACATGTTTATGATATGTTTGATATTAAATCATGTTTTCTACATTCCCAGCCATGGCCTGCTCAAATAACAGTCACTATGAGTTGTGCGGAACAGACTGTGGTCATACTTGTGCCAGCAGCATTGATGCTAGTTGTGATCACACATGCTCAGAGGGATGTTTCTGTAATGATGGATTGGCGAGGAGTGGAGGACAGTGTGTATCAGTGGAGCAATGTGGCTGCTCATATGATGGATTCTATGTTAATGTGAGGACTAATTTTGTGGTTTGATAAAGTTCCATTAGATCTCACCAAATATTAAAAAGCGGAGCCTTGTATCTAGAGTATCACTTCTGCAACAACTCCTCTCAAATGCTATCATCCTCTGTTCTCTAATCATTGTTAATTGTTTTGTGATGTGATTTCATAGGTTGGCGAGCAGTTCTGGAATCTAGAATGTTCTCAAGTCTGTGAGTGTTTTGCTCCGAATGATCTGCGCTGCTCTGCTTACTTCTGTTCACCAAATATGGAGTGTACGGTCAGAAATGGACAACGTGGCTGTTACGGTCAGTTCATTTCTCTCTTTTTTTATTTGTAGTAGCAATAAATACAGTACAATGATTCCATCTAAGAGAGTGTACATTTCCCAGTGCTAAATGTTTTTTCTTTTTTACAAACTATAAAGTAACAGAATACAATAAAAAAAAAGTTTCATAAAATAAAATATATGACAATAACAGTAACAATAAAATGCTAACATAATATCAACACTAAATATACATAGGTCAGAGAGGGTCAAATATTTATTTAATCACTCAACTTCAGGTTATTATCAACTGTGAATTCCTTATCTAAACAGAGGATTAAGAGAGGGAGTGCAATGGGTCGTAAATGGAAAAATGTTTGTTCTGTGGATGGGAATTAGATAGTATTATTTGTATATTTCTATGAAGATTGGATAGAGCAATCTAATGTAATCAGTCCAGAGATTTCTAAATGCGTTAATTTGATATCGAAGGGAGAATGTATTTTTTTCCATCACATAAATATTATATACTATCTCTAGCCATTCTTGGGTTGTTGGGGATTTAGGAAGTAACCAGTGTCTTGTAATTGCTTTTTTGGCTGTGATTATTAAATATCAAGTCAGTATTTATCAGATTTACTTATTTGAATGTCAGAGCTTCCAAAATAAATAACCATGAATTGAAAGGGTAGTGTAATATTAAGGAAGTTTTCCATTACTCCATGTACTTATACCCAAAATTGTTTTATTATTAGACATTGACAAAAGAGTGCCAGTGATTAGGTTCCTGTGACCCACATTGTCTCCAGCACTTAGTGTCCTTTCCTGTGGCGTATGCTCTTTGTTTTGGTGTGATGAAAAATCTTTCATCCAAATTTTCTCCACATATGTGAGTTAGTACATTTTGATGTAAATCTACATATTTCCAACCTCCGGAATAATGAGATTACTTTCCTTTTCTCATTTTTCTGTAACATATTCCATTGTGTGGGGTTCATTCGATCTAAATCCTTTATAAAGTTTTGAAATTATACCTTTACTCCCACTGCCTTTGTAGGCATCTGTAAAAATTTTCAGTATTGAGTCATCCAGAAACGAGCATATGCGTTTCCCAAACAACGACGTAACTCGCGGCTGAACTATTATAGTACGATGCATAGTTTGGGAAAAGAACGATGTAGTGACGAGTGTTTCCCAAAACCCCTAGTTTTTCTGTCGCAGATCCATCGCTTGAACCACATTAGTTATAGTGTTAAACGCCAATAATGATGCTCTAAACGGGGTGGAGTAACAACTTCTTTTGTTTTACACAAACATGCATTTAAAATAAAATCCAATATTAGTTTTACATAATAATTGAAATATATGTAAGCGGCACATATAGGGCCTGTGTTTTCTTTACTAATATTATTGAGAGGTTGAACATTGCATATTCTATTCTAAAACATAAAATCACTTATAAAAACTAATACGTTTTCTAATATCATATATAAATCATATAAATAAATAAATTAATTAATAAATAATGAGGCTATTTATTATAAAATGAAATTTAATATATATTAATTATTAGGAAATTTAAAAAAATCCTACTTTAATAATAGTATTATTAATATTAATGATGATGATGATGATGATTATTATTATTATGAAGTAGGAAATTGTTTATTATTATTTTTTTTTGAAAAGTATACTTTTGACACCTGTAAACCACAGCAGAAAGTTCTAATCAACAGGCCCATGTCATATACAGTACAGATACTCAATAAATAACCCACTATAAATTAATAGAATTAACGTATGCTATGTTTTTGTTTTCACAAGCTTTGGAGACGTAACATAAATTCCGCTTTTAAATAATAGGTCAGTAATAGCTTTCGCCATGAGGCTGTGTTCAAAATGACATCAATGCTTTTAAAGTGCACTGCGAAGGGAGCACAATTGTAAACATGAAGATCGCTAAAACTGAACTGTAAAAATAGTTTGAAAGCAAATTACACCTAAGAGAGATGACTTTAATGCTGTTTTATTTTTAATCATTCCAACTTTGAATGTTAGAATGTTCTAAATGAATAGGGCATAGAGGGGATAGGTGGGAATAGAACACAGCCAGGAACTATGTTTCTAACTACAGCTCCAGAGGTGTAGTTGCAAGTGCACAAGTTTGCAATGCAGTTTGCGAATGTTTGTTGGAATGATGGATTTGGGAAACGGCAAATCAACGAACTATGTTTGTAATGACAGAACTTGTAAACTTAGTTGGCTAACAATGGTTTTGGGAAACGCACTCCAGGTCTATTTATTTTTAAGGTATCTATAAAAATCAAATTTATCCAGGCTATATTCTTTCTTCGCATTTTCAAAGTCTTTCAAAAGGCCTTTTTCTGTGAGTGAGTAGAATGTAATGGTCAGTTAATTTCTATACTGTAATGTTCCTCAAAACCTTTCTTCTAGACTTTTACTAGCTAAAATGGTTTGCTTTATCTATAAATACTGTAAATGTTGTTTTGTTTTTGTTAGTGCAGCAGTTATCCATTCATATAAAGCATGGGTAGATGATCACTATTGCACTTAATACGGATATCCGACTTGCCATGCTATATTGTAAAACAAGCCTGTCATGTAATTTCTCTTTACAGAAGAGAGTACGACATACATAACCACAACCAGAGCAAGTCCTCCCTCAGGTATATGCATATTTTATTAATGAAGATTTTCTTTTTAAACACTTTAAAATATTTGACAGGTGGCAAAATGTTACCTCAAGGGTCTATACATTTATGCATAATATTATGTTTATTTGCATGGATGGTATAAAACTGACATTTGCAATTGTTCTTTTGACAATCAGCTCATGATGACAGTAAAATTATATAACGTTACACGATTGCCATTAAAATGTTAATTTCATCATTAATAAAATTATAAGCACACATAAACACTTTTTAATTGATTAAATGATTGTTGTTGTATTGATTTGTATTAAGTGGTTAGCTTGGTTTGGGACTTTAAATATATTTTCAGGACTTTTTATATATTTCTCAATGTAAGGGTTCTAGAAAATGAGAATATTTTTTGTGACCATTAGGGATTTAAGCATTGGCCCATAATGTTAAAAATCTCTCTTTTTTTTCACTCTTTCTTTTCAGGGCAGAGCACTATTAACATGACCACCAGACCAATCCCCCCAGGTATTTTCAAAACCATTTGAAATTTTTTGAATGTTTATTGAAAAAGCAAATAATTATTAAATAAATGTATGCATACACACATACAAATTGCTAAGATGGTTTCACCTTTGATATAAATGTACAAATTTCCACAGCTGTGTTTTATCCATTTGGTGATGGAGACACAGTGAATGTTCGTTCTGATGATGGGGGCTCGTCTGTGATCTACCTTCTGCAACAGTTCATATTTTTTGGACAAAGATATAGTCAAATATATGTAAGTCAGTATACAAAGCAAGCTTGTTCATTCGAAAATGTTTTCAACAATGTGTTGATGTCTGACTTTTTAAAACATATAAAACATTGTAATGGCTTTGTTTATGTATTGTTTACCAATTACTTAACAGTCTTGTAGCCTATAAGTATCTCTTAAAACCATGACTAAATCTTGCTTAAAGAAGCTGTACATTATAACTCGTGTTAATCTGTTTCAGGTCAACAACAATGGAGACTTGACTTTTAATGGGCAGTTTAGCAGCTGGACTCCATTCAGGTTCCCAGGTTATGGTGGACAAGACCTCATTGCTCCATTCTGGACAGATTTGGATAATCGTGGGAATGGTGTGGTTTCATATCGTCAGTACACCAACGGCAGTGTGCTCACAGAGGCCACAGAAGACATTAACCAATACTTCCCTGATCTGAGCTTCTCTGCTACTTGGGTCTTTGTAGCAACATGGGACAGAGTTGCATATTTCCCTCAGTCAGGAACGGTAAAAATCCTAACTCAATTTCTGTCCTTGATTGATAACCTATTAGAGAAATTGAAATGAATTAACCAAAGAAAGAATAATTGTTACATATTCTATGATTCATGTAATTAGCGACAAGAACTGTTTTAACCAGTATTGACTAGCACATTTATAATTGTATTTTTCAGGAAACATCTTTCCAAGTGGTTTTGATTTCAGATGGCCATTTCACATTTGTATTGATGAATTATGGAACAATTGCTCCAACTCAACGTACAATACAGGTGTGCTTAACATGGCAACTAAATTAAAGATAGTTATAAGACTATGTACGTAAATAAGATACTTAAAGTGTTTTATCATAATTAATACAGGCTGGTTATGACACCATCAGCTCTAAATACCATTTCTCAATTCCTGGATCTTTCTCAAATGACATCACAAACTTGACATACAGCAGCAATGTCAATGTGCCAGGCAGATGGGCCTTCAGAACAGATCATGGATCACGGGGTTGTCAATTTAATGGTATGTTTTTTTTTTTTGTTTTTTGTTTTTTTGCCTACTGTGCTCCTAGACTAGGGGTGTCTACATTTTGTCATGGAGGGCCAATGTCCTTCATACTTTATTACCCCTGCTAAAACACACTTGAACCAGCTATACAATATCTTCTATGTTGCTGGAAACTGGCAGATATTCATGTTGGCGATTTGTGGAACTAACATCTGCAGAAAGATGTGCGTTAAGAGAAGGATTGGACACTTCTGTCCTAGACTAAATAATCGTTCTGTCCTGTCCTAGACTAAATAAATTTTAAGTTTATTAGTGAACTAGGAAATCTTGATCCAGTAATTTCAAGATTAAAGCCATGTGAACTGTTATTTTTTAGGTAGTGCAGTCCAGCTTGGAGACTCTTTCTGGAGTGATGCCACCTGCCAGCAGAAATGCATTTGTACCAACAGTGGTCTTCAGTGTAGCCCTGAGCCATGCAGTTATTCCCAAGCCTGTCGTCCAGCTGCCTTTCAATACTCCTGCCAGAACATTCCACGGCAAACATGTACCGTCTCTGGTGATCCTCACTACTACACCTTTGACAATCAGGTTTTTCACTTTCAAGGGACCTGCACATACGTTCTATCAGAGGTTAGTCTTTCTCCATTGTAGGTGTTGCTAAGCTTCCAGAGAGCCACCATTCTGCAGAATACAGCTCCAACCCTGCTTCAACAGACCTGTCTATGGTTTTTTTAGCCATTATTATTTTGATTTGCTGCATCAGGTGTGTTTGATGAGGTTGGATTTGAACCCTCAGAAGCATGATTGGCTATGTCTACTCTATAGTGGCTTTCTGTTTATTGTTTAATAGCTATGGATCTGTCAATAATCCTTTAATCTTTGTTTAGGCTTGCAGCAATGGATTGCCATACTATCGCATTGAGGGCAAAAATGAGCATAGGGGTAGCACGCATGTGTCTTGGACACGAATGGTTAGAGTGTTTGTCTATGATGAAGTAATTGAACTGGTCAGAGATCACAACTATGAAGCAAGGGTCAGTATAAGTATTTATTTTAATTCTCTCTCAATCGCTGTCTTTTATTAAATTTTCTAATTCACTGTTTTTCTAATGTTGTTCAGATTAATGGAAGCTTTGCAGCAACACCATTCTCTCTACGCAATGGCTCCATCCAAGTCTATCAATCAGGTTTTTCTTTGCTCATCAGCACAGATTTTGGTCTGCTTGTTACATATGATGCATTCAGCTACGTCAGGATCTCTGTACCATATGACTATCAGAATGCCACCTGTGGTCTGTGTGGAAACTATAACCTGCGCTCTGATGATGACTTCCGTTCACCCAGTGGGGAGATCTTGAGCTCAGATGTGGACTTTGCCAACAGTTGGAAAGTAGATAGTGACACTGACCCTGAGTGCCATAATGTCAGGTGCACAGGTCTGGCTTGTGCTGTTTGCACCACAGATGAAACTAATCTTTACAGTGACACAAACCACTGTGGAATCCTAGGAGATGTTGCTGGTCCTTTTTCTGCTTGCCAGTCTGTTCTTGCCCCACAGACGTACATGGAGATCTGTGTCTATGACCTTTGTTTGGGACAAGGGTACCAGCCAATTTTGTGCCAGGCTCTGAATGTGTATGCCACTCAGTGCCAACAACAGGGTGTACAGCTTGGGCAGTGGAGGCAGCAAGGATTTTGTGGTAGGCCTCTTGATGAGATGAATGATTTGAGTAGAACTTTGACATCTGTTTAAATATCAAATTAGGTCACTGTTTACTCTGTTTTGTAATATTACAAAATATTACAGAAATTGATGCATATTCTTTATTTTCTTCCTCCATTCACAGAAATTCAGTGCCCTGAACACAGCCATTTTGAGCCTCAAGGAACAGGCTGCCCAGCAACATGCAGTAATCCATCTGCCCCAATGAACTGCCCCTTGCCAAATCAGGAAAGTTGCATCTGTGATCATGGGTACATTCTCAGTGCTGGAGTGTGTGTGCCTCAAGCAAACTGTGGTTGCACGTTTGAGGGTTTTTATTACGCTGAAGGACAATCGGTAGTGTTGGACGGTGACTGTGGGAGACGATGTGAGTGCAGCAGCATGTCAATGATCTGCCATCAGTATCAGTGTGGTCCAGGAGAAGTGTGTGAGGTCCATAATGGTGTAAGAGGCTGCAGACCTATTGGTTATGCAACCTGCTCAGTTGAAGACCTAGGGTCATATCACACCTTTGACGGGCACATTTTCAGATACGCTGGAGCATGTGGACTGACCCTAGCTAGAGTGATGGGGCCATCCTCTCTGCCTCACTTTGTATTGACTGTTGAGAAAGTACCCAGAGGTCTTCAAGACTTTGCCAGATTTCTGAAGTTCGAGGCAGGAGGAGTCCAGGTCTCCATTGAAATGGGAGAGGGAAGCAATGTAAAGGTAATACAGCATATTGACGTGTAAATATTTTATTTAGAATGAGAGCATTGTTGCATTATGTTTTAATCCGTCCGCAACATGAAAAAGTCTCCTCTCACTTTATCTCTACAGGTGGATGGACAGATGGTTGGTCTACCCGTCAGTGTTGGCTCAGGTCAAATCCGCATCTATCACAGTAGTGTGAGGGGTTTTGTTTTGGAAACAAACTTTGGGGTGACAGTGAGAGCCGACTGGCCACACATTGTCCGAATCACTGCGCCAAGCACCTACAATGGCACACTTGGAGGACTTTGTGGAAACCTGAATGGAGATATTGCTGATGAGTTTTACACACCAGATGGCGTCCTTTTAAATGACACTCAACTGTTTGCAGACAGTTGGCGTGATGGATCCCTATCAGCCCACTGTGAGGAGCCATTCAACAGCTGGGAGCCAGGACATTTTCAGAGCAGGAGCCAGTTTAGTGAACTGTGTGGTATCATGGCTATGCTTGATGGACCATTTGCTGAATGCAGCAGGACTTTTGATCCTCAACAGCGAATTGCATATTGCGTTCAGTTGCTGGAGCAAACACAAGGTGCCAGAGAGGCTCTATGTGAGGCTCTGCGAGGTTATACACTGCTTTGCCAACAGAATGGAATTGCAGTTGAAAACTGGAGAAATGTCACCAACTGTGGTAAGCATCTTGTTTTGGATGTGTGAACCTAAAACTTCATTTCATGAAACTACAATGTTATTGTTTTCTGACACTGTCATTGTTTTTTTTTTCTTTTTCAGAACCCGCCTGTCCAGGAAATACCCATTATGAAGTATGTGGCACCTCCTGCCCTGCATCCTGCCCCAGCCTCTCATTTCCATTCCAGTGTAGCTTGCAGTGCCAGGAGGGATGTCAGTGTAATGACGGAAATGTGTTAAATGGAGATCACTGTGTGCCCCCCATGGGTTGTGGATGCCACTACTCTGGGAAGTATTATCAGGCTGGACAGAGTTTCTGGCATGGTGAAGAGTGCCAGCTTTTGTGTGTTTGTGATGGAATTACTGGAAATGTCCACTGCACACCCTCATCTTGCAGGGAAGAGGAAGTCTGCCATGTATTGGATGGTGAATATGGCTGCCATCCTCGTCCACAAGCACGTTGCTCTGCTTCAGGAGACCCTCATTATAAGTCTTTTGATGGAACCTTCTTTGACTTCCAGGGCACATGTCGCTATGTGCTAGCCACAGTATGTAATGACACTGTCGGGCTTCCGCATTTCCAGGTGGATGCAAGAAATGAACCATGGCATGGACTCACAGTGGCAATTACAGTAGAAGTTTTTGTCAACATCTCTGGGCATTTGGTGCACATGTCACAGGATATGAATGGTCATTCTGCTGTTGAGGTAATCAAACATTACTTGAGAAGCCTGAAAGTGAAAAGAAAAAGTTAATGAGACATGGTTCTGAACCGCATTCCTTGAGGACAACCAGCACTGCATGTTTTGGATGTCTACTTTGTCCATCAAACGCATTTCAGGTCTTGCAGACTCTGTACATGTGCAGAACTGGTGGTTTTCCAGGAACGTGGTTGAGAAAAACTGACTGATCTACAACATACAATACTTTAGAGCAGGAGTGCCCAATTCTGTTCTGTTCTTCCTGCAGAGTTCGGCTCAAACCCTTATCAAAAACAACTAAACCATCTGAAGAAGCACTTGGTTAATAAAAACAGATGTGTTTGATCAAGGTTGCAGCTGAACTCTGCAAAAAGGTAGATCTTCAGGAATAAGATTGGACACAGGCACGTGCACAGATAGGACTCAACCCTTTCTCGGGGATAAAAAGTGCCCTTCAAAAAGTAACTAAAGTGCCCCATTACGCGATCACCTCCGCGCCTCCCCCTATCTTCAGTTTGCGATCGTCTTTTCTCTCCCCCACCCTCCCCACTGGTCTTTAATTTGCGACCCCCCCCCCCCTCTCTTAGCGTTTTTTTCAGCACATGCTCGTTGGAAAGTCTTTGCACGGTACTGATTGGGCACACCTGCTTTAGAGCAATTTCACTCTGGTATTACTCTCTAGCCCATGTCCAGAAATTAACTTAGTAGTTCAGTGCCTCATTTAAAGCTGCTTATTGACATTATTCTATTTTCAATCAGGTTGATGGAGAGACCAGAAACCTCCCCGTTCTTCTTGATTCTGGTGGTGTATCTGTCTACTCCAGCGGACAGTACATATATGTATCTACTGACTTTGGATTCATTGTGAGTTATGGAGGCTCCTGGACACTGAACATCCTCATACCACCAGAGTACAGCGGTGTTACATGTGGCCTATGTGGAAACTTTAATGGCCAGAGTAGCGATGACTTCATGACTCCTTCAGGTGATCTGGTGCGCTCTGCAGACCAGTTTGGGGCTAGTTGGAAGGTTGAAGATGAGCTGCCATGCAATGATGGCTGTGGAAACAATTGCCCATTGTGCCAAGATCAGACAACTGCCCGTTTGCTGTGTGAAATCATCCGGTCCAATGAAGGCCCATTTAGCTTCTGCCATGTTTCTGTAGACCCTCAAGCCTACTATGATGACTGTGTGTTTGATGTGTGCCTTTCTGGAAACCGTAATAATGTTCTGTGTCGCTCGATCCAAACCTACGCTAGTGCCTGTCAGGCTAACAATGCTGTTATCTACCCATGGAGAGAAAGTGCATCCTGTGGTGAGTGAGATCATTGTCTGCTATTTATATTATTTTGTGAACAAATGGTACATATTTATGATATGTTTGATATTAAATCATGTTTTCTACATTCCCAGCCATGGCCTGCTCAAATAACAGTCACTATGAGTTGTGCGGAACAGACTGTGGTCATACTTGTGCCAGCAGCATTGATGCTAGTTGTGATCACACATGCTCAGAGGGATGTTTCTGCAATGATGGATTGGTGAGGAGCGGAGGACAGTGTGTATCAGTGGAACAATGTGGCTGCTCGTATGATGGATTCTACATTAACGTGAGTATTAATAATAATTTTTGACAAAGTTATTTGATAAATATCAGGATATCCAAGATCATTTAATTCATTACTCCTAAAACAACACCTCAAATATGCTCAAATCCTGTATACTGGAAATGTGATGTTATGGTTTTGTGATTTGATTTCATAGGTTGGCGAGCAGTTCTGGGATCTAGAATGTTCACAAGTCTGTCAGTGTTTTGCTCCAAATGATCTGCGATGCTCTGCTTACTTCTGCTCAGCAAATATGGAGTGTACGGTCAGAAATGGACAACGCGGCTGCTTTGGTAAGTACACATTTATTAAATGCTTTATATCAACTTTTTTAACTTGCATCAGTAGACATAAAGTAAATGACTTGTAGTGCACTTTGTAAGCATGTCAGATGTTGTGTTTAATGAAACATAAGTATAATGTAGTTTTATTCTTTACAGATGATAGCACCACGTACCTGACCACCACTACAGCAAACCTTCCTGCAGGTATTTCCATATACTTTTGGTTTGATATAATTTGTCTCAAAGGTTTATAACAATAGAAAAAAATATCATTTTTATAGAGTGAATTAGAAATTACTTTCAAAACCGATGCTGCATAATAAAATAGGACAATCACTGTTGCCTACTATAGGCGTGTATTCAGATTTGAAAACTAACAAGGAAAAAATATAAACTTTTTTTTTGCATGGCAGAGGAGAGCACCACAGACATGACAACCACCACCACAAGGCTTCCCTCAGGTATTTTAATACAATTTGAGTAATAAAACACATTGAATCATAATTTATTCAATGTTTAGACTTTTCCTTATTCATTTTTAGTTATTGCGTCTACTGAAGCCATTTATCCCTATTATGTACACTTTCTCAATACAACCACATATAAAAGCCAGGTGCAAAACTGAAGTACACACCTCATAATAACAGAAAATAAATGATTCACAATTAGACGATTGCATTTTTACTCTAAGCTGCTATTTCGGTAAGGGTAAACAATGACTCGTAAGCACATTGTGAACCCTTTTCTCATCTTTTTTTTTAATCACATCTTGTGCCATCAAATCAGTGAAATAGCTCCATTGCTCATCAGTAGCACCCATCCCCACATACAAAATCACAGTCTGACAATTGTTTTCTTATCCCTTACTGCCCCACCTACTACCTGGCTGCCTTAAATGTCGATTTTGACAGAATAAAAGTCTTCAATCACAAAATCAAAAACAATAAAGGTAATACTCCAACATGAATAGTATACAAAAAGCAAATACTCAAACCTGAATACAATAATTGACACATGTAAACTTAATAATAATCAAATCATCCAATCAACCTATTTAATCCAAACATAATAATAATAAAATAAATAAATGGCTCCAACAACGATTACAGTTATACTCACAACCAGTAACTTAAAGTGTTTAAGTGTATTTTTTATTTTATTTATTTTTTCAAATCCATTTGTTAGTTTGTAGCATATATAGTCTACAAAATTTTTAAGTTGTAAGTATATATATATATATATATATATATATATATATATATATATATATATACATATATATATATATATATATATATATATATATACATATATATATATATATATATATATATATATATATACATATATATATACATATATATATATATATATATATATATATATATATATATATATATATATATATATATATATATATATATATATATATATATATATTGTGTGTGTGTGTGTGTATGTGTTTTATCATAGTATAAAAGTTTTAGCATATATATATACTATGACATGTCAGATGTTGTATTTAATGAAACATAATTATAATGTATGTTTATTCTCTACAGACGACAGCACCACTACATCAAACATTCCTGAAGGTATTTTCAAATGCTTTTGGTTTTGATATGATTTGTCTTAAATGTGGTTGGCTTATGTCATCGCACAATAGAAAAAAAGGCAGTTGCTTTTGCTTATATAGGGGTGTAGTCAGATTTGGCAAGTAACAATTTTAAGTTTGTTTTTTTAAAGTTTGACATTTGTCATGTGGTTCCTCTTTTAGCAGAAGAAGATCACTGTTCTGAGTTCAACTGCACAGAGAATGAACATTGTGAAGAGAAACATGGTATTTATGGCTGTTCCTGCAAGAAGAACCATCACAGATCTCAGCCTTCAGCAGCAGACTCCTTTGGTCAGACTCATTCCACAAATAACATCTCAAATACAAAATATATATTCATTTTAGATTATATTTTGGTTTCTGGTCACCGCTGACATTCTTTTTGATGCGTTCTCTCTCAGACTTCACTGAAACCTGTGAAAATAGCTATGGCTCCATATCTCTGTCTCGCTGTCAGCTTTTTGATTCTGGCTTTCCTTCTGGCATCTTGCACCTCAATGACCCCAACTGCAGAGGAACAGTCCGAGATGGCCAAGTAGAGTTTTACTTTGACAATAATGAACACATCTGTGGCACAAGTCTAACGGTAGGATTCATAATGCATGATGATACTCAACAACACATGCTTTTCAACTATTTTTATAATTTATTACAAATCTTCAGTTACAAATGTTTAATTAACATGTCCCTACAGGCCAATGGCACGCACATCATCTATGAGAACTTAATTATGGGAGAACCAAACACAACTGGACTTCTCGTTAGCAGAACAAAAGCCCTGAAGCTTTCTTTCAGCTGTGTTTATTTGCAAACACAAACACTCTCCATGGACATCAACCCTCTTGAGAGGTGGGACACATTCACTTCAGCCAAATTTCAATCAGGGTTAAAAAATGCTGGGTTAAAAACAACTTTGGTACCATCGTAAATATGTAGGCAAATTTTGAATCTCACCAGACCCATACAACCTATTCCCAATCTGCTGTTGGTGAGCCTATATAAATTGTAGCCTCGGTTGGCTGGTCTCAGCTGACAGAAGTTTTACATATGTGTCGAATATATCTAATACCGGACAACGAATGACTAAACACAGGGACTTAAATACACTGGGGGTGATGACAATGATTACATACAGGGGATGAACACAGGTGACACAGATAAACATTAACAAATGGCCGGAATGGGAACAAAGGAGCAAATGACGCAGGTCACATGATGAAAACAAAACACACAAGGAAGGCTGGGTGAGACAGTACACCGCCCCCCCCCCCCCCCCTTTAAAAGTTGCGCCCTCGTGCCTAAACAAAAGGAGGGGTGAGAGGAGGTGATCAGGTGAAAGTCTGTGAGGGAGGACCCGGGAGATGAACTGGAGTGCGTGGAAAGGAGGAGGTGGAGGAGAAGGTTAAGCAGGAGGAGGACCCAGGACACAGCCAGGAGGACAGCCCAGGGTAGAGTCCACGGAGGGAGGAGCCATGGAGGAGGAGTGGTTACCGACTCCAGTGGGCCGACCATGGGAGACTGCACAGCTGGAGGTGGAGCCCAAGGGGTCGACAGAGAGCTGTAGGGTGAAGGTGACGCTGAGGTCCCAGAGGGCCGAGGTGAAGCGAACAGCTCACCCGACTGAAGCGACGGCACCGGTCCGGATGCCCGCAG
This sequence comes from Danio aesculapii, assembly GCF_903798145.1. Lineage (NCBI taxonomy): Eukaryota > Metazoa > Chordata > Actinopteri > Cypriniformes > Danionidae > Danio > Danio aesculapii. The sequence goes on from NC_079446.1 coordinate 40,320,395, forward strand.
TGGAGCCAGAGTGAGAGAGGACCAAAGCGTAGCTGGAGGAAAGGAGGAGCTCAATGAAGCTGGCAGGATGAAAGGATGAGGCGCAGCCAGAGGAGCGGAGTCAAGGTCCATGGAGGAGATGAGTGGGTGGAGTTGTTTGGGTGGGGTGCTGCTCATGATCCTGGAGCTATCGTCTTCGGGAATGAACTGGGCTGGAGGGCTGTCTGGGAACAGTGGGAGGGGCGTGACTTAGCTCCAGAAGTCAATGAGCAGCATATCAGGGTCCAGGGCCAGCTCACACTCTGCTGTGGGTTGGTGGGTGGGACTCTCGCTCGGTCCCTCAATGCCCACCAGCGCTCACACACCTGGTCAGACGGTCGGTTGAGCTCCTCCTGCTCGGTGGTGTTCCACTCTTAACACTCTGTGTTAATGCACATTTCAAAGTATTGTAAATATTGAATACAAATTCCTTCATTAAAAGAGGTTTTGACTTGGGCAAAAAAAGATAATTATGTGTATTGGGTGATGGAAACACATTTACTGAATAAACTCGAACATAGGGAACATAACAACCACTTGACTAATCAGCTATCTCCATTGAGCTTGCCTTGTTTACTATTGGTTACTAGTTTAATACTACAGTAGGCTGCTCTAATAATTTGAAGCCAATGCACCTAAATTTGCGTTTAGGATTTTGTTTCTTTTTTTTTTTTTTGCAAAAAATATTAGGTTAAGATGGAAACTTAACATATTTAAAGTCTCTTTATCACTGTTCTTCTTCATTCTGATGCTTCATTTGACCTTCAGTAGATCATCTAGCCTATTGACCATGTCTACATGCCTAAATATTGAGTTGCTTTAATGTGGTTGGCTAATTATAAATTTACGCTGATGAACTACTAAACGTATAATGAGTGACACAAACATAGACTGGCAACATCCACATTCTCAATCCAGACTGATTATGATTGATTATCAATCCAGGCTGTCTCAACCCAGCATTTTATTGGAGTGTGATTAATTATTTAAGCTATTAATCATCTGAATTGTCCTCATTTGTAGCTTATGCATATCTTGTGTATTATCTCCAACAGCACTGTGCATAAGACCCTTCCTGTTGGTCAAGGTACATATCGGGTCCGAATGATTCCATACCAGGATGCAGAATTCACCCACCCCTTCGCTGGTAGCGTGGCTGCAGAGGTGAGCAAACGTATTTTTGTGGAGGTTCGTGTTGATGGAGTTGACGACCGCCAGTTTGCCTCAGTGATCGACACATGCTGGGCTACACCTGTGAATGATCCTCACGATCCTCTCCGCTGGGACCTCATTGTTGACAGGCGAGTTAATGTGGTAAAACTTCACAATATCAGTACATAAATAACGATGTTCTAAAATGTAAATTAAATGTTACTTCATTATAAACTAAGGATAAGTTAAGGCGAGCAAAAACCAACTTCAACTACATCATGAGTCACATAATGGCTACCTTAATTACCTGTTGGTACACATTTGTTCATTAATCATCACTTTACTTAGAGGGGTACATTATCATAGGAGTTTATAAGTATTTGGTACATCATTATTCATGTACTGTTATTGTAAAGCATTACCGTTAAGGCTTTTATTTCTTCCTTCACACTATCAAGTCATAGAATAAAATACCATTTGTTACATCTAGAATGACTTGAATTGAATTACTGATTATTTACTTTTATCATCATTTGAATACTTTAAAACAGAAAACCTAATCTTTACTATAACTTTCCTATACTGTTGTAAAATGCTCAGGTGTCCCAATCCAAATGACGATACAGTGGAGCTGGTGCAGAATGGCGTTTCCACGTTCAGCCGTTTCTCATTTGAGATGTTTATCTTCACTGCAAACTCCACAAAGGTTTACCTGCACTGCGCTATTCACCTTTGCCTTCTGACAGACAATCACTGCTCAGTGGTGAGTTTAAGTTATAAACTGTTTTAGTGTTTGTGTTTGGTATTGATTTCCAAGGGCTTTTTTTAATTAAATGAGTTTTTTATATAACTACCTGATTAATTGTGTATATGTTGTCGATATTTTAAGTTAAAGGCCCAAATGTAACGGAATACTTTAGTCAAACAGAATACTATAAACAGAATACTGGTAATCAAGAAAATGTTATCATATATAAAACACTATAATATATACAGTAATAATATAATATACACTCACACTAGGTAAACCTTACTAATAGCGGGTTGGAACCCCTTTTTTGCCTTCAGAACTTCCTTAATCCTTTGTGGCATAGATTCAATAAGATACTGTAAATATTCCTCAGAGATTTTGGTCCATATTGACATGATACGATCACACAGTTGCTGCAGAACTGTTGGCTGCACATGCATGATGTGAATCTCCCATTCCACCACATCCCAAAGATGCTCTATTGGATTGAGCTTCAGTGTCTGTGGAGGCCATTTGAGTACAGTGAACTGTCTTGTCCAAGAAACCAGTCTGAGATGATTCATGCTTTATGACATGGCTCATTATCCTGCTGGAAGTAGCCATCAGAAGATGGGTACACTGTGGTCATAAAGGGATGGATATGGTCAGCAACATTACTCAGGTAGATTGTGGCGTTGACACGATGCTCAGTTGGTACTAATGGGCCCAAAGTGTGCCATGAAAATATCCCCCACACTATAACACCACCACAAGCCTGAACTTGATACAAGGCAGAATGGATCCATGCTTTCATGTTGTTGACGCCATATTCTGACCCTACCATCCGAATGTCACAGCAGAAATCGAGAGTCATCAGACCAGGCAACGTTTTTCCAATCTTCAATTGTCCAAATGTGGTGAGCCTGTGTGAATTGTAGTCTTAGTTTCCTGTTCTTAGCTGACAGGAGTGGCACCCAGTGTGGCCTTCTGCTGCTGTAGCCCATCCACTTCAAGGTTCGACAAATTATGTATTCAGAGATGCTCTTCTGCATACCTCGGTTGTAACGAGTGGTTATTTGAGTTACTGTTGCCTTTCTATCAGCTCGAACCAGTCTGGTCATACTCCTCTGACCTCTGGCATCAACAAGACATTTGCGCTCACAGAACTGCCGCTCACTGGATATTTTCTCTTTTTTTGACCATTCTCTGTAAACCCTAAAGATGGTTGTGCGTGAAAATCCCAATAGATCAGTAGGTTCTGAAATACTCAGACCAGCCTGCCTGGCACCAACAACCATGCCCCGTTTAAATTAACTTAAATTACCTTTCCTCCCCATTCTGATGCTCGGTTTGAACTGCAGGAGATTGTCTTAACCATGTCTACATGCGTAAATGCATCTAGTTGCTACCATGCGATCGGCTAATTAAAAGTTTGCAATATTGAGCAGTTGAACAGGTGTACATAATAAAGTGTGTATGTGCACACTATATACAGTATAACAAAAAATAAACAATCGGAACTATTTCTGGGTAGGACTGCAACATTATGTATAATTAATAAATTAAATTAAATTAAAAATGCTTTTGAATCAGTCCCAGGTGTTGATCTAGATCAGGTTTATGCATGTTAACAAAGTGTTAAATTAATCTTTATATACACTTAGTTGTTTATTATGAATTTATGAGAATTTGTTAGTGTGCGGACAAAGTAACTGGATTCAACACAAAGTCTACAAGACACCAGCTTTTTGAGTGGTGTCTTAATGCCGCTGATTGGCCATTCTATATGTGCAAGAAAAACATAATTATAATTCATAAAATGTAATTTAAATTATAAAGCCACAGATCCCTTCATTGCAACATTCATAAAGACATAAAAGCCGTTTAATTGTACACAGCCATTTTTGCTCTTTTATCATATATTGGCAGAGCATTTTGTTTATTTTGGCGGACTTTTTGCCATACATCCATGATTTGACCCTGAATGAAACACACATATTCATTCATTCATTCATTCATTCATTCGTTCGTTCGTTCGTTCGTTCGTTCGTTCGTTCGTTCGTTCATTCATTCATTTATTCATTCATTCATTCATTCATTCATTTAAAGCATGCTGTTGGCTTTTCAGTTTCTTTTGTTTATTTGTTTGTTTGTTTGTTTGTTTGTTTTCACAAAATCTACCAGTAGGAGTTGATGAAACCACACTGATCAGCAAAATCTTGACATCTTGCTTGAGCCAACCTCTGTAATATAACCAACTCACACAACTTGTTTGTCTTTGTTTTTTTGTTGTTGTTGTTTTAGAACTGTGACTCTGAACACCACAGGAGAGAAGAAAGATCCGCAGATATTCATGACAGCGCTCACATATCCTTGGGTCCATTTATGTGGTCTGAAAATGACAAAGGTAACTTAAGCAATATCAAATTAGCCACAGTGTTGTAGATTATCTTAAATATAGTGTCATGATATGAAAAGTAAAAACTTACATCTTAGTGATATTAAATTAATTATCAGCTTAAATGTAATATAAATATATCATTAAATGACTGCTGTGTAATATCTATTTACAGATTTGCCGGTACCACGCCAAATCCCTGTAGCAAGAGCTCCATATCTGAGTGTTTCTCTTACTGTATTGCTTATTTCTCTGATGTGTTTGCTGAAGTTCTTCTAGAATTTTTCCACTAAGGAACTTTACATGTCTAAACTAAACTTTTCATCTTTTTCTTAATGAACCTCTGAAAATCTCTGGCACTGATTCCACATCGTTACAAACTTTCTATATACAGGACTTTTGGGTGATTACCTAGAAATTGATCAGTTAATTAAAGGATTTTTACATTTACAAAATTATGTCTATCAGATTCTACTGATTTGTATCAGATTCTGTAAGTCTATATACAATAAAGCATTAAATAATGAGATTATGCAAATCACACAACAATAGTGATGTATTTATTGGTCAAAGTTATTTTGCTGCATTTTTCTTTTGTTGTACATATATTAGTGAAATAGAAATATGCATTTTTCTTACATTACTTCTGTAAATAACAAAATGATTAACAGAATGACTTTCTTTTCTTCCTTTTTTTGTATATTTGAAGAACATAACATACAACACGACATACAATAAATCGATGAATTTAGAAATTATCAAAACAATGATTTTAATACACACTTGTTAATTAATAGTGACGTACAGCTCCTGTATTTGTAGTTTTTTTACACACTTGCCAGATTTTTCTTAAGTGTGTTTTGGATAAAAGCATATGCTTAGTGAAAATATACAAATGCATTGTAAATACACATATTATTGAATTAAATACCTACATTAAATATGTATTTTTAAATTAAAACAATGTAAAAGTAACCCAAAAAATACTTTGGCATGACATTTTGATATCCTTGTCAAATTATTTTAACAAAAAGTGATTTGTTTTTTCAAATGGACAGCTTATTAAATGCAAGTGTCCACTTTAAAGTTTCAATATTTAGGTAAAATGTAACAACTACTTACTACTACTCTGTACTACTTATAATCAAATTCTAAACTAGTATGGGAGGTTTGATGGTATTTCACTTGACTTTAGCCTCTAAAAACATTTTAAAATGTGTGTTTAAAATGTGTGATATAGTTGCTGCTGCATCACAAATATTTTCTTTTTCTTTTCATAATACTTAAAACATGTTCAGAGCATTGTTAAAGATTTTTACAAATCGACTGCTGTAAGGATTGCTTTAACTGTTGCTTAATAATATCTATTAAAAAAATCTGACAAATGTTCTACTGATTGTTTGACATGATTGCTTTATGTTTGGAATACAATATTATGGTTTAAAATGTAAGTGCAAATGGTCTCCCAGGTTGTAGGGTGACAGTAAATGAATGATGATCTACTAATTTTCCTACATAAAATAAATAGTGGTAAAATATGTATTCAGAAGTCTTATGCTGGGTTCACACCAAACATGTAATTAAGTATTCACGTAAGGTACAAACGTACAGTCAAAGCAAAGTGAATAGAGGCAAATGACTGTCACATTGCATGAATGATATGTAATGCGTGACACGTGAACGCCGTGAACACGTGGAATTAGCTTAAATCACATCTTCCATGCAAGTTAAAAAAAATGTAAATGGAGCAGAAATTTTGTGTTAGGTGAAAACATCCATTGGGTAAACCAGAGCTAGTGACATTGTGCTTTATGTTTGGTGTTACCCCACCATATTAGGTTGTTAAAACCAAATCAAGTATTTGCATGAGTAGATTACATACAACGTTGATGCAAATGTGGAACAAAGGCGTTTGCCTTTGAATTTACTTCTTCGTCTCATCTACAACCGCACAAGTTCAAGTAATTCAATTTGAGCTGAACGTGTGTTATGTGAAAAACATCTCACAAGTAAACTGGAGCTAGTGACGCAGTGCTCTTTGTTTGGTGTGAACCCCACATTAGACCTTTCCAACTGTAAATAATGAAAAAAAAAATCATAAAAAAAAATCATAAGAAAATAATATTTTTTTTTAAGCTTAATGGCAGGGCGATGACCACTAAGTAGTTAAAGTTGCCTATTGCTGGAGAAATCACTTGTAAGTGTTTTAATCCTCCTAAAAGTTTAGAATTATAAGAATGTGAGGTGGGCTGCACGGTGGTGCAGTGGGCAGCACGTTCACCTCAGCAAGAAGGTTGCTGGTTCGAGCCTCAGCTGGGTCAGTTGGCATTTTTGTATGGAGTTTGCATTTTCCCCCCTTGTTAGCGTGGATTTACTCCGGGTGCTCCGGTTTCCCCCACAAGTCCAAAGACATGGTACAGATGAATTGGATATGCTCAAATTGACCATAGTGTATGTGTGTGAATGAGTGTGGGATGTTTCCCAGTGATGAGTTGCGGCTGGAAGGGCATCCGTTGCGTAAAACATATGCTGGATAAGTTGGCGGCTCATTCCACTGTGGCGACCCCAGATTAATAAAGGGACTAAGCTGAAAAGAAAATGAATGACTGAATGAAGAATGTGAGGTGTGCAGTTCAGCAACATTGCGTTCTGTTTGACCTGTTGAGCCTTTCAGTCTGAGTTGACTCTGAAGCACCATTTCATCTCAGGTGAAGTTCCCCTTTGTCTATACATGCTTTAATGCTGTTTTCATAACTCTTGAATCTTCATTAGCTCCTGTTATGTTGTAATAGTATTGCATTAATATGATTATTGTTTAATTTTTTAAGGCTGGATTTATATCTTCAGGATCAGTTCTGCAACAATGATATTTCTAATCACGTTGTGTGTGTGCTGCTGCTGCTGCTGAATATTGGTAAGATTTACACCTATTTTAAACAACCTATGACCACAGATTTGTTGTTTTAATACTACTTATTTTACAAGATGCTGAAATTTGAGTGATCTGACAAGAAGTTTTTTATTTTTTGAAAGAGTCCATGGACAATTATTCTTTTGCTTTGGGTTCACATCATCATGATTTGCTCTATTTTTCCTCCTTATCATTTAATAATCTTTTTTTGTAGTCAAAATGAGATATCAGAGTTTGGGGCCTCGTTTACAGTATAAAACCTAGTGAAGTGTGCAACACATGTAAGACTTTGCACATCTCTATGCAACAAATGAGACTCCTAGATTCACCAAATTCTTCAAATGTTGTGATTTTTGACTCCAGTAGGTCTGTTAATGTTTTTGAAAGTCTTTTATGCTCACCCAGGCAACGTTTATTTCAAAAATATTGAATTAAAATACAGTGATATTGTCAAATATTATTACTGTTTCCTTATATAATTTAAAAGATCTGTTTTCGTTTTATTATTTTACAATTGTTATTTAATCTTGTGACGGCAAAGCTGAATTAGTGTAGACTTTGATGTTCAGAAATCCTTTTAAAAATGCTAATTTGGTGCTTCAGAAACAGTAACTTAAGAAAACTTAAGAAAAAGTTATATTTATATGTTATGCTATTTTAACCTTGTCACAAAATGTGCCTACTTTTAGCCAGTCAGTAAAAATTGAACATCCAGTATTTCAGTGCACACAACCCATGCATCTTATTCAAGCACATGCAGCTGACAAATGCTATCATCATTAGTCTTACTGAAGAACTAAGAACCTTTTTTTCTTCTTTTGAACAGTTGCTTTCAACAACATCAGTGCAGATCTGTGTTTTAACTATGAACCTCTGGATCATCTCTGGAGAGCCGCAAATGAAAGTGGATCAGACATTTGTGACGAGTTTTGCTCCTGGAGCGGCTGGTACAGACTTTTCTACAGTGGACTAGACATCCGAATGTTAGAGAGCTGTGTTAGTGAATACAGCTGTAATGCAGAGCACAGTCTGTGGCTCAATGGTCCTCACCCAAGGATTGAGGATGGAGTGGTGACCAGGGACGTCTGTGAGTTTTTTTTTTTTTATTGTGGCCTGAGCTAAATGATGTAATGTAGATTACATTTGTGTTTCTGTAGTATTTGTAGAACATTTGTTATCACTGATAGCTGGGTTCATCTCCAGCTTAAGGGCAGTGTTAGTGTGAATGACTTGAAAGCCATTGACTCACACCATATGAGGGAAAACCGGTAAAGTGAGGTTTTACTTTGTCTAGTCTGCACCAGTTATCAACAATAAGATTTTGACTAGAAATGCTTGATAAATGGTGCAGACCATGTATATTTCAAGAAAGCTTTAATATTCAACAAGGCTGCATTTTATTGACCAATTGGGATAATTTGGTCAGTTCAATTAAAACATTTAAATTCGTTTTTTGTAATTTAATATATTTAAAATTCAATTTATTTTGTGTTAAAGTTGTCGTCAAATGTCCCACAATCATTCCAAAATCAATCTGATATGCTGATATTATTAGCTGTTATAAAGAACTATGCAGCTTAATGTTTTTGGTTAAACAGCTTTGAACCATGTTTAACATTATAAACATCTTTACTTTCGTTCGCTTTATTAATGCTTTCTTGTAGTTTCTTGTTAATGAAAGTTAATCAACTAATGTTAACACATGAAACATGATTTTTTAGAACTAGTTTTAACTAAGATAAATAACAGCTATTGAACTAATGTTATTTTTTAATTAAAGCAACCATATTTAAAAGCATGATTGCTATTAGTATAGTGGACTCCATTAACTGAAGGTTTATTTGAAGAAGTAGTATGGGGAGAAAACTGCCACCTTTTGATTACTGTAGGCTTTTAAAAAATATATTTTACATTTGCTTCTTTTTAAATGTTTTTGAGTTCTCACTGTGAAAATCCTTTTTTCCCCAGTGAAATTTGCTGTCTCATGGTTAAACACAAGATCCTCATGTTTCTGACTGACACACCTGTGAGTTCCCAGTTGAACAGGAAAAGTCTGTAACGCTTAATTTTCAAGTAAGTCATGTGATCTTCATTCCGTACATTCTAGATCTCAGATGTACTGTTAAATGTACTATGTGTAATAGGCCTTCAGGTGTACTGTTTTGTTTGTTTTGTTTTGTTTTTTCAAAGAAACACAAGATTTAAAAGATTGCAGTGATGCGATGCTAATATTTTCAGTCTGCATTGTGGTTGGTCTTGTTGAACATTGTCCATCTGTGCAATGGGGTATATGCACATGGACTTTTAATTTCAGTACGCTACCCCCAAGGCTTCCGGTTAATTGTCATTCCATCCAAAATCGCCACGTTCAAGATCTGATTTTTTAAGCCAGGATCTGCCTGGCTGAGATATGATATAAAGTGGGTCTCAGACCAAACAAGAAGCACTGTATTAAATTATATTTTTTCTGCGCCATGTCTTTAAAATATGGAAATTAATTTTACCCCAGTATTTTTAATGGAATTTCTGTGCTAGCCTGCCGCTAATGACGGCACCTGCGTTTAAACGGTCCTTTGTCTCATTTTACACTTTAACAACGAAATGGATGCTAACGTCTATTTAACTGATTACATTAGAATTACATTGCAACATCGATACTACAAAAGGAACCTTGTGAAATTGAAAATAGTCACATTAAGCTCTCACCGGAAGTTCATTATTGGCTGAAAAACACCAGCTGTGCATACAGCCCATTGCTCTCAGTTGCTCTTCCACTTAGGAGTTATGACATTTGCTATATTTCTAACCTCATATTTTATGCACATTTTTAATATCTGAATGGAAATGCCAATATTTGTATAAATTCTTAAAATTAAAATTAATAAATAAAATGTTTTCGATACAATGCCAGAAACACATTTAACTAATAAATTCATCAGTGTGCAAAAAGGAAAAAAAAATTCTATTATTTTGACTCAACAGGTGGGTAATAACTTATGACCAATAGTTTATTGTTAAACTTGTTTACTTGGATTGTGTAACCCTGTGCATTTTCCAGGAAGTACACATGAATGCATTTACTGTAAAATAAACTTACAGAACAGGTATAATGTGCGCTTTTGTTTGCACAGAGCAAAAAACAAAACCTTAAATGACCTAAATACTAATCATTTTTTTCTTTCTTTTTGGGGATTCTGGATTAAATGCTGTTTAAACAGATAATACTGCTGGTTTAAGCTGACTTATAAAAAAAACTGTTTTGCTGCTTCGAGTTTGCAAATGCATCACAGTCTCTCCTTTTTTGCAGTGTTTCAGCAGAATTGATGGTCCTGCTGGTCAAGGCACATGGCAGGATCTGGATGATTCCCTGTTGTTATGCTGGATTTTCTGATCTAGTGTGAATGTAATGCTGAACAAGCAGATCTTTGCTGAAGTTTGTTTGCTGACAGCTGTCAGTTTGCTCTGTGACTGATGCATAGGGTCATGAACGATCCTAAATGTTCTTGCTACAAGTGAGAGTCTTAATTCTCCTTTTGTTTTGTTTTGTAAAATGTAAGAACATGAATTATCGTAATAAATTAATAGTGATTTTTTTCTTTTGGGGTGAAATATTAATAAAGCAATAGCTCAGTGCCAATGTCAATGAAAACGATCAGTTAAATAGGATTTGTCAGATTTGTGCCATTACTGTATATTATGTTCATACTAATATCTATCTGTAAATATTACCCATAGATTTCTATAATCGCATGTATAACTTTTACATACAGTGAGGAAAATAAGTATTGAACATGTCACCATTTTTCTCAGAAAACAAATTTCTAAAGGAGCTTATCAAATCTGTTCTGTATTTTATATTTTCTATTGGACTCGAGTCAGGTGATTGGCTGGGCCATTCTACAGCTTTATTTTCTTTCTCTGAAAGCATTTGAGAGTTTCCTTGTCTATGTTTTGGATCATTGTCTTGCTGAAGTGTCCACCCTGGTTTAATTTTCATCATCCTGCAAATGTAGATGGTGGACTGAAGCAGCTAATATTAATATACTTTTACCCTGTCTCATTTCATTTTATTACACATAACTTCATTTGTAAATTAATTTGATTTTTTTCTTGGCATATATGAATTTCCTTGGTTGTTACCAACATCCTGTGAAAATTTCAGGTCAACTGCATCTTTAGAAATATGTTTTCTGAGAAAAATGGTGACATGTTTAATATATCTTATTTCCCCCACTGTATATACTGCACTTGCTGCTATTGCACTCCTGGTTAGAGCTAAATTGCGAATAGTTGCCTTGTACATGTGTAATGTATAAGCTGCTTTTACAAAATCTACATTGATAAAGCTCTATATAAATAAATAAATAAAGAAAACGACAATAAATTTGAATAATCTAATCTAGCGCTTCAACTCTTCTGGAATGGCTTTCCACACAGTTTGCGAGTATGTTTATGTGAACTGCTGGCCAGTCATCTTGAAGCACTTTTGTTCACTTTAGGTTCTCATGTTGGATGAGAAGGCCTCAAAGTGTCTGTTCTCATGTTCAGTTAGGTTGAAGTCAGGACTCTGTGCAGGCCAGCCCAAGTTCCTCCACACCAGTATCATCTGTGTCTGCATGGACCTTGCTTTGTGCACTGCAGTGATCTAGGAACCAGAAGAGGTCATATTCAAACTGTCCACACCAAGTTGGGAGCATTAAATTGTGTAAAATATATTAGTTAGGGCTTGGCGATGGGAGCTAAAATCAAAACCTTGATTAATTGAACGCTGTGATCTAAATCTTTAATATTGATGATCATATATTGATGACTGACAATTATATATTGATATTATTATATATTTATTAAGGTTTTGCTAAAAATCAAATGCATCATAATCGTGCTATTACAGCCATGTATATTCATTTAACATATTCTACTGGTTGTTTAAGAGTTAAGGAGCTGTGAGAAATTCTTATCTAAAACATTATAACATTGTCTTTAAAAACGCCAGTGAGCCCATACATGTGATTCTTTTGCTCACAGAGGCTGTCTGTGTGTGAACTGATCAATCTGTGGAGAATTAAAGCGATAAAAAGACAAAACTTTGTCTAAGTTTACTTATGTCTTCACATTAAAATATATTCCTTGTGAATAGGAAGAAAATAATTTGACATTACAGCACCTTACCTGATTCTGATCACAGATTATTCATTTTCATTTGTACTGTAAACAGGGCTTGAAATTAACACTCGCCAAATGCAGGTTAGATAGACACCCCCACTAGCCTCTTTGTCTGGTTGAAAATAATTTTTAAATTGCCAGAGCTGCCTCATCCCTAAAGATTAGAATTTTAGTTTAAGACCGTTTGTCAATATGCGTGCAAATGTGATCTTCGAATCGAGAAGCAGCACGACTGATAACTTTTCGCATGAGCAAAAGAAAGCAGGCAATCCTCGCTCACTGATGTGATCACCCTTTCACTACCGCACACAAAATGTTTTTCACCTGCTTTGTTTTGCTTACAGTTATTTTTGGTAATATGGTTTAGTTATCATCCTTTACAATAGCATTGCTTTAATAGGAGATAACTCTCAATTTATACTTAGTTACCTATTTATCTGAGACCTTTAGCCTGGACAAACTACTGTGTATACTGTAGTTCTAGATAAATGAGGATGCTTTTTTAAATGTCAGTTGTTTTTAAGAACATTTTAGTTGAATAAAAAGTGTATGTATACAGCTACAGTTGAAGTCAGAATTATTAGCCCCCTGTTAATTTTTTTCCCCAACTTCTGTTTAACAGAAAGAAGATTTTTTTCAACACATTTCTAAACCTAATAGTTTTATTAACTTATCTCTAATAACTGATTTATTTTATCTTTGCCATGATGACAGTAAATAATATTTGACTAGATATTTTTCAGAACACTTCTATACAGCTTAAAGTGACATTTAAAGGCTTAACTACTGTAGGTTAATTAGGTTAACTAAGCAGGTTCGGGTAATTAGGCAAGTTATTGTATAATGATGGTTTGTTCTGTAGACAGTCGAAAATAAATTTGCTTAAAGGGGCTAATAATATCGACCTTAAAATGGTTAATCAAAAATTAAAAACGTTTTTTATTCCACTCTAAATAAAACAAATCAGACTTTCTCCAGAAGAAAAAATATTATCAGACATACTGTGAAAATTTCCTTGCTCTGTGAAACATCGTTTGGGAAATATTTAAAAAAGAAAACAAATTCAAACGAGGGCTACTAATTCTGACCTCAACTGTATATTTAGCTTGTTTTGACTTATTATTCAAAATTTGTGACAAGGAAAAATTAGTTTAGTGTGGCCAGAGAAAAAAAATCATAAATCTTTAGTGTTGAGTGAAATAATTTAAAAAAGGCATGTGGATATATTTATATTTATGTGTGTAGGTTGAGAACCCCTGCTGTAATACATGGATGGTGGCTTTTTGTGCATATTATTCAGTAATATTTGCCTTTTTTTTTTTTTTTTTTTTTTTTAAATGGTTCACACGGAAAATAATTGTAAAACTCTTTGCTTTATAAAGCAGTTTCTGTTGTTAGATGACAAAACTATTAAATACTAGATAGACTCGGTAAATGTTTGTATGTGACAAAAATTCAAGGAAGTAAAAGCATACACAGATAAAAGCACAACATTCCATGGATTCACCTAATGGAAGAACTGGTTTAAAGTTAATGTTGAGAATGGTTACCCGTAATGGCCCACCCACATTTATCAATAATACACATTAAACGTGCAGTTCAGCTTCATTTTGTTCTGGTTGAACTGATGAAGAGAGAATCATTCTGATTTACTCTGCAGCAGCAACTTAGGTGAAGTTCCTACTCGTCCATTTCACTCTTCATATTCTTTAGAATGCTTTTATTATGCATACTATTATTATTAGCTCATTTTGTTTACCAATGAACAATTGAATAATTTCTGCATTTTAGATACAGTAGTCACAGCTTTTAAAGCATATGGCAGTTTATAAAAGATTGACAAGAGATTGTTCTAATCTGCAAAAAAGTTCTAATAACAAAAAAGAAAATGCTTAGTGTATAGCTTTTTACATGTTCATGCTTTAAACATGTTCAGGGTTCATTTTTAGATACAGTAGTTGCAGCTTTTATGCACAACTAAGCATTTTATAAAGCTGGCAAACAGTGTAAATTTAAGATTGCTGAACTATCATCAATTTGCATGATGGGAATGCAAAGCATGTATGGAAATTTTTTGTAAAAGCTTAAAATTATTTTAGAACTAATTTCAGACTCAAATACTTTTTAAATTCCTTTCAATTCATAAACTTTGTTTATTTAGCATTTTTTGGTCTTTTTCTTTAGATGCTATTTACTGCTTTAGTACTTAAGTACTTTCACAATTTAGATTTTTTACTTTTCTGGACATATTTTATACTCACGTCGATGCAGTGGCGCAGTAGGTAGTGCTGTCGCCACACAGCAAGAAGGTCGCTGGTACGAGCCTCGGCTGGGTCAGTTGACGTTTCTGTGTGGAGTTTGCATGTACTTCCTGCATTCGCGTATGTTTCCTCCGGGTGCTCCGGTTTCCCCCACAAGTCCAAAGACATGCGCTAAAGTTGAATGTGGTAGGCTAAATTGTCCGTAGTGTATGTGTGTGGATGAGTGTGTGGATGTTTCCCAGAGATGGGTTGCAGCTGGAAGGTCATCCGCTGCGTAAAACATGTGCTGGATAAGTTGGCGGTTCATTCCGCTGTGGCAATCCCGGATTAATAAAGGGACTAAGCCGAAAAGAGAATGAATGAGTGAATTTTATACTCACCAGATAAAATAGATAAAATAATAAGCAATTCCAGCAATATAGATGTGATGAATTTGCTGCAAAAATTCAAAACATATATTGACAGAGAAAGTATTTACATTATATTGAAACATCTGTTTAGATATTTGAAACATCTAACCACAGAGTTATGGGATCAGAAAAATATCAGTCTGTAAATACTTTTTAGATTTAAAATAAGGAAATAAACATGCGTTATGGATGTGACCAAAAAAGTCTGCAAGTTTACAGTATACAGCATACTTTGTAGAAATTCTGTGAATTAAACTGCACAACCCAAAATAAACATCGAAAGGATAAAAGCTGACTTTATTTAACAAACATGACAGATTTTATTTAACATAAGCATTATAAAGATGAGACCCCTCTCTGTTATGGATTTGACGGATGTGAAATTGCCACTCATGTGACTTTTTAAAATCAAATATAACTGTTTGAAAACATTAAGAGACATTTTTGAGTAGTTTTACACTGTTTTACACAAGCCTACACGAAAACCCTAGGAAAGGTTTCTCTTTTTTCATGCCATGGTTGACATTTGCATGGAATTGCTCATAAGATTTAACACTGGAGACTAGAATACCGGCTGGTAAAATCTTCTGCTGACAGAAGAGTAAATTATACATTTTAAAATGTATTAAAATAGAAAACTGCCATTTTATACTTATTACTTCTTTTACAGGGCTAATTAATATCACACCAACAGCATGGGTGAATAAAAGAGAGATTATTTAAAAATAAATAAACAAATATTACTTGACCATTAATGCATTTGTCTGTGTATTTTGTGTTCATTTCTACAGACCACTCTGACGTCTCCAGAAGCAGTCTTCCACAATGAGGTTTCCAATCTCGTTGTGCGTGTCACTACTCCTGTTGGTTAATGGTAAGAGTTTTATCATTAAAAGAAATCTTTTATTAACAATTTAAAATATATGTTTATATGTTTAGTAATTCTGTCATCATTTTAAAAAATCGTTATAAATGTAAAACTTTTTTGACTGCACACCTGTAAAATATGAGTAAGTTGTAAAAGATATTGCGTCACCCAAAATATTTATTCATCTATTCTAAAAAGATCTGTAGAAATCAGAATTATACCTGGCATTTGTTTCCTGCAAATACGATTTGAACTGATTAGATTGTATCCTTGAGGAGTAAAATTACTTTCCTTTTCATCACTTCTGTCATTATTGTATTTATTTGTCTACACAATAAAAAAATGACCTTTCTGGTACTTAATTTGATCATTTAATCATTTTTATAATGCTTATAATGTAAACATGCAATACTCTTTATTCAGGGAGTCTGGAATAGATTAAGTTAATTTACTAAAAGTGCATTTATTTCCTATACATTCCAAAGGATATGAGCGAGGAGAACAAATGTTGAAATGAATGTGACCAGCTGACAGCTGACTTTCTGTTATGCACTTTATATCACACCGCCTGCATTATTCCTCAAGTGTCATGGCAGACTCTAAACTCTCGATAGTTTAGCAGATGCTGCTGTTGTAGACACAATGCTTTGAGGTGCAAATGTAATTGTTTATTCTTCAAATTTTGGTAACATTTATTTTTAAATAGTGCCCTTCATGGAGCAAAAAGTTCAGATTAAATTAAAAAACAAAAAGCATGTTTAACCAACTTAATCCAGACATAGTTTGGATCTTATGGCCAGGCCATGAGAGGGGTCTTGTGTCTGACATTGCATCATTGAGATATGCAGTCTCAGCTTTCATCATCAAGGCTGCATATTAAGGCAGATACTATTGAAGGACACACCAAGTCGATGCCAAAGGACCAGTGGCAATGAAAATCAACTGTGTTGTTGGCTTGTGTTGGCCGCATCTGGACCAAAAAGGCCTCATCATGTTAAATGAAAAATGTTTCATCGAGAATTTCAAAATATTATCATTGAAAATCACAGCTGTCTCTCCTTTTCATTTTTCAGTTGTGCATTCAACTTCATTTGGATGTTTTATATAGCACTGTTGTATATTTTATACAATTAAATTATAGTTGAGGTCAGAATTATTAGTCCCCCTCTGCTTTTTTTTGCTTTTTTTTAATATTTCCCAAATGATGTTTAACAGAGCATGGAAATTTTCACAGTATGTCTGATAATATTTTTTCTTCTGAAGAAAGTTTTATTTGTTTTATTTCGGCTAGAATAAAACCAGTTTTACATTTTTTATGAGCCATTTTAAGGTCAAAATTATTAGCCTCCTTAAGCTATTTTTCGACTGTCTACAGAACAAACCATCGTTATACAATTATTATATATAATATAATTACCCTATCCTGCCTAGTTAACCTAATTAACCTAGTTAACCCTTTAAATGTCACTTTAATCTGTATAGAAGTGTCTTGAAAAAATATTATTTACTGTCATCATGGCAAAGATAAAATAAATCAGTTATTAGAGATGAGTTATTAAAAAATCTTCTCACTGTTAAACAGAAATTGGGAAAAAATAAACGGGGCTAATAATTCTGACTTCAACTGTATATTGGTGTGTATGCATATGTGTCTTTGACATATGTTTATCTCTGACATGCATAATCTGTTCTGCACATCTTTTGACAAACAATATGTTCAATGATTTTTCTTTCTCTTTTGTTGCTTGGGCAACAAAAATGACATTTGTTGTAATTTCCACTCAACACTGTAGAGGTTTACACATAAGAGGACTCTTCTGAGAAGCCAGGGTCCTAATCCCTGCAGGGACTTGCATTAATTAATAAATAATTATTGCTTGTTTGTTTAATTATAGTTTAAATCTGCACTGTCAGCTACAAAAGATGTCATAAATGAACATTAAACCTTTACAGATTTTTTCCACATAATAAAAGATGAATATCTAAATAATTATTTTGAATAAACAATCATTTCATTTGTAAATATACATCCTTTGCTGTCATTCCTTTGCTGGTTTTGATTTCTGATATATATATGAAGAGTTTAGATGCAAAAACCTCTAAATGTTGTCTGAAATTTTCCTCCAAAATTAGCATTTTTATCAGGCTCGTGTGTGTATGTTCATCACTTGTAACATCACTTTTATGGCAAAGAATAGGTCCTTTTCCTGGTATTTAAAGTGTTAAAGTGAAATATCTCAACATAAACAAAGGAGGCTAAGAACATTTTTTATATATATGTATGTATGTATGTGTGTGTGCGTGTGTGTGTGTGTGCGTGTGTGTGTGTGTGCGCGTGTGCGTGTGCGTGTGTGTGTGTGTGTGTGTGTGTGTGTGTGTGTGTGTGTGCGTGTGTGTGCGTGCGTGCGTGTTTGCCTTAAATGTTGCTTTTTCACCAACAACCCTTTCCTTTTATAAAAGATGCTTTCAGCAATGTCACCACTGATCCCTGCTACAACTATGAATCTCTGGATCGCCCCTGGAGAGCCACAAATCAATATGGCTTTTTCATTTGTGATGACTCTTTCTCCTGGAATGGCTGGTACCGACTTTTCTACAATGGACTGGACATCCGGATGCCCGAGAGCTGCGTTAGTGGAGGCAGCTGTAACACAGACATCAGCCTGTGGCTAAATGGTTCTCATCCTCGGGTACAGGACGGTGTGGTAACCATACAGATCTGTGGGTCCAATCTTTGGAGAAGCTGCTGTGATGACAGATTCACTCCCATCAAAGTCAAAGCTTGCCCAGGCAATTATTATGTCTATGAACTTCTGAAGCCACAATTTGGTTGTTCAGCGTACTGCACAGGTACTGTGTTTTCCTCGCTTTTTAGAAATTGTGCATATTTTCTGAAGTTCAGTTTTCATTAATGTCTTTTCTCCCGTTTTATAGATATCACCACTCTTCCACAGACAACTCCAAGTCCAGCTATTAATACATCAAGTCCAGCTATTAATACATCAAGTCCAGCTATTAATACATCATTGTGTAGGTTGCTAAATATTACTAAATATGTATCACACCTAGAAATATGTGGCATGGTTAACAGTGCTCAACAGTATCTTGGTACAAAACTATATAACGGGAGAACTTGCAAAGCAGTCATTTTAACCATTTTTAGTCAAGTCAATCTTTGTTAAAATAAAGTAGTAGTAACCTGACTTTTTTTAAAAAATCTTTTACATTTAAATATTACAAAATATATATCAACAGACATTTGAAGCTTCATTATAAAATGTTTCCCAAGTTCTTTTTAACAGACAATATTTTTTTCGACACATTTTTAAACATTAAATATTCAATAACTAGTTTCTAATAACTAATTTTGTCTGCCATTATGACAGTACATAATGTTTTTACTTGTTATTGTGCAAGATACTAGTGTTTAAAGTGCAATTTATGAGCTTAATAAATGTTAATTAGACATGTTTTTTGACAACAGTGGTTTGTTCTGTAGTAATATTGAACCTTAATAGTTTTAAAAACTGCTTTTTTTCTAGTCAAACTAAAACAAATGAGACTTTCTCAAGATGAAATATTTATTATAGGAAAAACTGTGGAAGTGTCCTTGCTTTCTAGCATCAACTAGGAAATATTTGTTTTAAAAAGACAAAAGATTTCACAGGAGGGCTAATAACTTTTAACTGTATATTAAGACAATTTATAAAAGCAATAAGCAGCTGTGGTTAGCAGCTACTGTATATTTGCTTTATTATTAATAAATCTCAAATGAAGCTTTGTAAATATCACCTGACATAACATTCAGCACAGTCAAGTTGGAATCCTCAGAATGACATATTCTAGTAGTTCTAATGTAAAACAATATAGGTAACCAAACAGCTTTGATGACAATTAGCTTCCATTGTATGGACACACACACAAATAAAAGTATCCCTATTATGCTAAATCAAATATTACCAAGAAGTGTGTAGTGTAGATGTTTGTTAATGTAAAAAAATGCTAATACCATACAAATAAACTTACTGTCCCCTAAAAGAACAAATCAATCCTGAACTGTCATAGCCATGTCGTTATTGCATTTCACTTAGATAACAGATCTGCATAGAATTACAGCCTGCCTTTGCCAGCTCACAACACTCTTTGACCCACTCTCAAACACTTTACTTAGATTGCGCAACTGATCTTGAAGCATAATGAAAGATTTGACCTTATGTTTAAGATTTTAAATCACACACGTTTGAGATTTATCAATAATAAAGCAAATATGGCATCTAACCACAGCTGCTTATTGCTTTTGTAAACTGTTATTTCATATGTAATTAAAGGCAAGCTTTACCAGCTTCAACATAGTAGCTTAAGTGGAAAAGTACAGCTATGTATACAGTATTTCTTATCTATGTCGGAATAAAACATACAATTTGTTTACACTAATAACAAATTGCCAGGATTTAAAAAGTAACTTTTTTTTATCTCCTCAGCTAATGAAACAGGTTATGACCCATGCTACAGCTACAGCATTCTTGATGATTACTGGAGAAGCACGCTCAATTACTGGCATTTGTATGGATATATGTCTGGACATGATGACACTCGTGTTGCATGGCAGGGCTGGTATCGACTCTTCATTAATGGATCGAGTGCTCAGATGCCTGATTGGTGTTTCAGCTCAATGTCATGTGGAGGTTTTACTTCTCTGTGGCTCAATGATTCACATCCAGATCTAGAAGATGGAGTTGTTACTCGTGATGTCTACGGCTCTGTTAACGACCAGTGCAGTTCCTATCAATCCAACCCAATCCAAGTCAAAGCTTGTGCTGGAAATTACTATGTCTACAAGCTAATAAAACCAAAGCCATCGATCCCAGTGCCTACATACTGTGCAGGTAACAGAGACATGAATTGTAGTGTCACCATATCACAACACCACACTGTAAAAAAAAAAAAAAAGTTGACTCAACTTAAAACTCTAAGGCAACTTGCTGCACAGCTTTTTTTTGAGTTGACTCCACAATACGAATAATGCACTCTCTATATTTTCACTATAGTTCCCTTCAGCCCTCCAAATACTGAACCCTGCTACTACTACACCAGTCTGGATGACCCTCAGAGAGCCACTGATAATTTTTACAGCAGTAATATGTGTGATTATAATGTCGACTGGAATGGCTGGTACAGGCTCTTCTATAATGGTCAGAGTGTCCAGATGCCAGATTTTTGTGTTGGTGATGGCATGTGTGGCTCTACTCACCCACTTTGGCTCAATGGCTCCCACCCAAGGCTAGAAGATGGAGTGGTCACCCGACAAGTCTGCAGTCCCACCCGGAATGACTGCTGTGGTTCCAGATCTCATCCAATACAAGTCAAAGCCTGTCCAGGAAATTATTATGTGTATCAGTTTGTCAAGCCACAACAGTGTTCATCTTATTGTGCAGGTAAACACATATTTTCTTCATGTAGGGGTTGGTTTGGGACTTTGTTCAACTGTTTTTGTTGTTTAAAATGACAGTTTTTTTTGTAAAACATTTTTTTCCCCTCAAGATGTCACAGGTGTAAATATGCCAACTACAATAACATCTTCAACAGTGGCAATAATACCAGTAGAATCCACTACTGATAACTATCACGGTATAGTATTGTACTTTTTCTTAACATAACTGTTTGATACATTTCTAATATATGACTTTACTCTTGTTTTTTATTATATATTTATTACTATCATCATTGTCATAACCACCACCACAGGTTTAATTTGTAAAGCTGCATGTGTGGTTTAGCATTTTTTTTTTTCTCTTCCTAATCATAGACTGCATTCCCCAATTTTTTTCAAATCAATGATTATTATTGCAAAACAGCGTTATTAGTTACAGTGCATTCGGAAAGTATTCATAGCGCTTCCCTTTTTGCACATTTTTTATGTTACAGCCTTATTTCAAAATGCATTAAATTCATTTATTTCCTCGTAATTCTACACACAATACCCCTCAAGTCTTTTTGAATATGATACCACAAGCTTGGCACACTTCTCTTTGGGAAGTTTTGCCCATTCCTCTTTGCAGTACCTCTCAAGCTCTATCAGGTTGGATGAGAAGCGACGGTGTACAGTCATTTTTTAGATCTCTCCAGAGATGTTCAATAGGATTTTGGTCTGGTCTCTGGCTGGGCCACTCAAGGACATTCACTGAGTTGTTGTGAAGCCACTCCATTGATATTTTGGCGGTGTGCTTTATGTCATTGTCTTGCTGGAAGATGAACCATCGCCCCAGTCTGAGGTCAAGAGCACTCTGAAGCAGATTTTGATTCAGGATGTCTCTGTACATTGCTGCATTCATCTTTCCCTCTATCCTGACTAGTCTTCCAGTTCCTGCTGCTGAAAAACATCCCCACAGCATGCTGCTGCCACCACCATGCTTCACTGTAGGGATGGTATTAGCCTGGTGATGAGCGGTGCCTGGTTTTCTCCAAACGTAACGCCTGACATTCACTCCAAAGAGTTCAATTTTAGTCTCATCAGACCAAAGAATTTTGTTTCTTATGGTCTGAGAGTCCTTCAGAAGCCTTTTGGCAAATTCCAGGAGGGGTGTGGCTTCTGTCTTGTCACTCTACCATACAGGCCTGATTGGTGGATTGCTGCACAGATGGTTGTCCTTCTGTAAGGTTCTCCTTTTCTCCACAGAAGAACGCTGGATATCAGAAAGAGTGACCATCGGGTTATTGATCACCTCCCTGACTAAGGCCCTTCTCCTCCGATCACTCAGCTTTGATGGCTGATGATGGAGGTCACTGTGCTCAATGGACCTTTCAGAGCAGCAGAAATTTTCCTTTAATCTTCCCCAGCCTTGTGCCTCAAGACAATCCTGTCTAGGAGGCCTACACACAATTCCTTTGTCTTCATGCTTGGTCATGCACTGGGACCTTATAAAGACAGGTGTATGCCTTTTCAAATCATGTCCAATCAACTGAACTTACCACAGCTGAACTCCAATGAAGCTGCTGAAACATCTCAAGAATGATCAGTGGAAACAGAATGTACCTGAGCTCAATTTAGAGCTTCATGGCAAAGGCTGTGAATACTTCTGTACATGTGATTTTTCAGGTTTTTAATCTTTCATAAATGTGCAACATTTAAAAAAAATCTTTTTTCACATTGTCATTATATGGGGTATTGTGTGTAGAATTCATTCATTTTCTTTTCGGCTTAGTCCCTTTAATAATCTGGCGGTCACCACAGCGGAATGAACTGCCAACTTATCCAGCATATGTTTTACGCAGCGGATGCCCTTTCAGCTGCAACCCATCACAGGGAAACATCCTGTGTGTAGAATGTTGAGGAAATTAATGAACTGAATCCATTCTGGAATAAGGCTGTAACAAAAAAATGTGGAAAAAGTGAAGCGCTATGAATGCTTTCCCGATGCACTGTATAGCTAACTTTTTTCAAAAATCATTAGCAGAATTAGCAACTATAATGTCCAT
Organism: Danio aesculapii; assembly: GCF_903798145.1. Classification (NCBI taxonomy): domain Eukaryota; kingdom Metazoa; phylum Chordata; class Actinopteri; order Cypriniformes; family Danionidae; genus Danio; species Danio aesculapii. The sequence goes on from NC_079446.1 coordinate 40,343,782, forward strand.
ATTAAAATCATTAGGCTATGTGATTTTTATGATGCTCAATTTAATCAATGAATAATACAAAAAAAAAAAAACAGTTGTCTCTATTTGGTATCTTAATGCAAATTTGGTATCTTTCTTCCGCAAATTTAATAAATTAGGATATAAGATATGCTTTGAAGTGTTCCTTAAAATGTTGATGCATATACAATCTTGAATAGCCAAACTGTATATTATTTATTAACAAAGTCCTGTTTCTGTCTTGGCTAAAACTAGCAAAGATTTCCACGGAACTGTACAGTTAAGTAAACCTACATAGGCATAAACTTACAGTACTTTAATTGCAGGTTCTTAAACTTAAATTTACATGTTTTTTACGTTTGCTTGCTTATTTAATTTTGAAATGCTGTGTTGTTGGGTCACGTTTTTTTGTTTTAGTACTCAAAGTAAAAGCCTACAATTTGATATTGAGATCAAGAAAACTAGGTGATGTTACCAGTTCTGGCCATTTTGTATGTGTTGGTGGAAAAATACCTCATTTTATGCATTCGCAGCACTCCAGTTTGACCCGTGCAATAACTACACTGTGTTGGATGAACCTTGGAGAGCCACAGATAATCGATTCACCTTCGATCTAAGGTGTGACACTTATGTCAGCTGGAACGGCTGGTATCGTCTCTTCGTCTACGGCCAAAGCGTTCACATGCCGGACACGTGTGTTGATCGGCTGAGCTGTGGCACTCATGCCCCTCTGTGGCTAAACGGTTCACACCCACAAATTGAGGATGGAGTGGTGACCCGAGCTGTCTGTGGTCACTGGTGGGGCGACTGCTGCGCTTTTAAGTCTAATCCCATTAGAGTGAAAGCTTGCCCAGGAAACTACTACGTCTATGAATTTGTCAGACCTAGTTTCTGCTATGGGACCTACTGTGCAGGTATGTGTTTGCATTTAACAGACAGATTTGCGTAATGATATGAGATTTGTTAGACAATCGATCTGTTTTTGTCGTACTTGCATATTTATTTTATTATTAATTTATGTATTTATTTTACAGATGTCAGGAACACTAGTATCAGTGTTTCAACTGTGACTCCACAGACTGCCTTGACTGGTAATTTAGAATGTTGTGCCCTCTACTGTCTGTATACTGTATGTGTGTGTATGTGTGTGTGTGTGTGTGTGTGCGTGTGTGTGTGTGTGTGTGTGTGTGTGTGTGTGTGTGTGTGTGTGTGTTTGTGTGTTCATTATATTAATATATTAAATTATTTTCTAAATCATTATATAGCGTCTGTGCATTTAAATATTTTCATATTAATTTTTTATAACACCAGCTTTTCAGATTGATCCCTGCTACAACTATACAGCCCTGGATGATCCATGGAGGGCAATAGACTATCAGTTATCATACAACTGTGATGCTAGTTTGAGTTGGGTTGGCTGGTATCGTCTCTTCCTCAATGGTCGAAATGCTCAGATGCCAGAGACATGTGTTGCTCAGCTTAGATGTGGCACTGTTGCTCCACTATGGGTAAATGGTCAACACCCAAGAGTTGAAGATGGAGTGGTCACCCGAGATGTCTGTGGCCACTGGAGCGGTGACTGCTGCAATTATATATTTGATCCCATGAAAGTGAAAGCCTGCCCTGGCAATTATTATGTGTATGAGTTCAAAAACCCAGTGTTCTGCTCTACGGCATACTGCGCAGGTATATATATATTTCATTATATATATTTCATTATATATATTCAAATATATTCACATTCATCTATGTGTGTAGAAGTGTATTTTTGACTATTTTCATCTAATATTCACCAAAAAACTTTTCAGAACTCAGCAATGGTACCAACTATCTAACTGTCACACCACCGACCACAGCAACTGGTAATGTTCTGCTCTCCATTGACACTTTGTTTTAATTGAATAAAAACATTTTTTTTAGACAATAGGGGCTAGTTGTGTCTCTGGATACGTTAAAAAGCTCAATGAAAGAAAACTTGACAATGGTTATATTTTCATACCATAATAATAAGATTTGCTTTTATCATTATAACCTTTATTATCAAAGCATTACAAAAGGTTTAACAATATGTAAATACAATAAACTTATACACAAAAATGTACGGATAAAATAAACAAATGTTTCAAATATAATAAAAGTGGCAAAATACAGTAATCTATGATTCAGTTAAATTATTATTATAACCATTTTTTTTATAACACTCATTCTTTGTTAATGGATTTAATAAAAGATATATATACAGTGTTGGGCAAGCTACTTGAAAAATTTAGTGAGCTAAGCTATTAGCTACATCTAAGCTACTTTTGCAATTTTCATTTTTAAATTGAAGCAACTTAAATCCAAGTCAATCATATCTTAGTGATCAATAAAACTGTCAATAAAACATATGAGGCAGAATAGGTTTGTTCAAATTATAGTATATAACAGCAAAAACAAAAAAACAAACAAACAAGAAAATCAGGTCTTACACAATTAAAATACTATACTAATTTATAGTAAAGGGAAATATTCAGGAATAAGCACTATATTGTCTATATATTTACAATGTTCATTAATAAGTTACACTACATAATGTAGTATCATTAGTAACTATCATGAACTAATAGTAATTACTATAGTATACTTAAGCCTTTACTACAGTAAGCAATATATATATATATATATATATATATATATATATATATATATATATATATATATATATATAACATTTAATAATATATTACATTATAAATATATATTTTAATAAATATTTAATAAAAAAAGTACCACAACAAATTAATTTGAGTACTTCACTATTGTGTCGTTCAAAAACATCATAGTACTTTTTATAAATTATATATAAGTAAATTTAAAAATAAGTAAAGTATTTTTTGAGCACGGCATCGGATTTAACGTTATTGCATCTTAACATGTACTTCTCGAGGGATGATCACAAGGATCCTGCTTCAGAAATAACTCCTCTCCCTCAGTCATCTTTCCATCAAGCAAATTTCTCGTGCTAGCCTAATTAACAGTAACGTGCCAAAAAATTGTCGACCACCTTAAAACAAGAAGAAGAAATCACCATTCTCACAATCATATGGATTTACTTTCATCGGCTAGACACCGGCCTCACAGCTCTGTGAATGCTGGTGCCGTCACTTATTGATCCACGATCGGTAAATGTAGCTTGTGTGATCGCAACTGCGCTACTTGACTAAAAAATTGCTTCGCTATATATATAAACTAGGCAACGCAGCGGCGCAGTAGGTATTGCTGTTGCCTCACAGCAAGAAGGTTGCTGGTTCGAGCCTTGGCTGGGTCAGTTGTCGTTTCTCTGTGGAGTTTGCATGTTCTCCCTGCGTTCGCGTGGGTTTCCTCCGGGTGCTCCGGTTTCCCCCACAGTCCAAAGACATGCGGTATAGGTGAATTGGTAAGGCTAAATTGTCCGTAGTGTATGAATGTGAATGAGTGTGTATGGGTGTTTGCCAGAGATGGGTTGCGGCTGGAAGGGCATCCGCAGCGTAAAACATGTGCTGGATAAGTTGGCGGTTCTTTCCGCTGTGGCGACCCCGTATTAATAAAGGGACTAAGCCGAAAAGAATGAATGAATGAATATAAACTAATTTCTAAATTTCGAGAGGAGCACACACTTATGATTGATAACAGCTGGTCCCTCATTAGCTAGGGCATGATCCACCAATCAGACAACTCCTAAATCACTATAAATAATCAGAGTATCCTACCTTAGCCATCTTCGTCTTGAAGAAGCCCCCCTTCCACCCCTACTTCTCCCCTTTCCTTGTCAGAGCAGCACGGAGGGCCAATGGTTAGCATCATTGCCTCACAGCAAGAATGTCACTGGCTTAGATATTTAACTGGCCAAGTCGGCATTTCCGTGTGGAGTTTGCATGGTCTCCCCAGGCTCTCTGGTTTCCTCCCACAGATCAAAAACATGTAAAATAAGTAAATTGACAAAACTAAATCGACATCATAGACAAGCATTTAATTCAGCATATACTCTCTATAGCTATTCATAATCTACATTCACAATTATCAAGCAGGGGAGTTCTCGAGACCTACCTGAGCACAAACTCCCCTCTCGCCCTGCAACGGGAGAGAGCCCTGAGATTCTTGCACCCGGGGACAGCAAGCCAAACACGCTTTATAATCAATTATCAGCTAAGTGCGAACTCTTGAAACAGGGTTGCATTTCTGCTGTTATCTAAGTACTTACATCAGTCATTTATTGATTGTGAATTATTATTATTTTAAACTGAGCTGCACAATTTTTATCATGCAGTGGTGTAAACCAGTTTCTAAAATGCATACAAATATAAATAACTCATCATAAGAACTTATTCACTGGGGTTTGAAGTGTCTACAATATTGTGCATGGTTTGCCAATTTGGGTTGTTCAATGTCTATTATTACTTGCATTATGACAGATAACATTAAGTCATATGTAAAGGCTAACATTTCTTACCTCAGTCACTTTTTTGTCTCCTAGATGTCAGAACTCCCGTCTCTGAGCCGTGCACTCAGTACAGTATTCTTGATGATGGCTGGAGAGGTTTAGGGGTACTCGGCCACAATTCCCCATACAATGTCCACGATGACACTCTTGTTGAATGGAGCGGCTGGTATCGGCTGTATTTGAATGGCACAAGTGCTCAGCTCTCTGAGTGGTGCGTGAGCTACTCAGAATGTGGTGGTGAAACTGGACTATATCTTAATGCCTCTCATCCCAAACTTGAAGATGGAGTGGTGACCCGTGATGTGTTAGGAATGACATCAGGGTGGTATTTCAGCCAATGTGGCAACTATAGATCCACCTCCATCCAAGTCAAAGCCTGTCCAGGAGATTATTACGTCTATGAACTCGTCAAACCAAGCAGATTTATGCCTAGGCCTACATACTGTACAGGTGCTTGTGTATAACATGGTTCTTTTTGATATAAGATTAATATGGTGGTATATTATAGCTAAGAATTGCATTGTATTTAATGATATGTAGTAAAGAATCAGACATTTTGACAACATTCTAACAATACTACATTTAAACAGTATAACAACTTTTTTCTCCTTAACAGTTGCTTTCAACAACATCAGTAATGATCCTTGTTACAATTATGAATCTCTGGATCGTCCCTGGAGAGCCACAAATGAAAGTGGTTTCTTCATCTGTGATGGCGCTTTCACCTGGAACGGCTGGTACCGACTTTTCTGCAATGGAATGAACATCCAAATGCCAGAGAGCTGTATTGGTGCAAACGGATGTAACACACAAAACAGTCTGTCACTCATCAGTCCTCACCCTCAGATAGAGGATGGAGTGGTGATCAGGGAGGTCTGTGGGAGTGTGGGGTTTGGCTGCTGTGCTTATAGATCAACACCTATTAGAGTCAAAGCTTGCCCAGGCGATTACTATGTGTATGAATTATCTGATCCATCATTCCCCTGTTCAGGATATTGTATAGGTGATACATTTAAACTTAACTTTTAATAAGTGGTTGGTTCTAGCACACAAATTGTCCATGCAGTAATTTGTTACACTTTCTTATTTTCAGATGTCAGCACACTATCTCAGCTTCCCACTACAAGTCCAGCTGCCATCACTGGATCCAGCATTACCTTGAGTATGTTTCTATTGTAAAAATGTAAATATTTTTAGCTGTCGCTTAAAAGAGCCATCAAACATAATTAATCCAGGGTTCACACGGGTCATGAAATATCATGAAATATTAAGGGGCCTATTTCAGACATTGAAGGGTTAGGAATGTCTGAATATTTATTTTTTGTTGTCATTTTAAATTTTACTTTATATTTATTAAAGTGTATTTTATAACATGTGTTTATTTTTTAATTCATATTGTTTTTGGCTGTTTTTTTATTGTTCAGAGCTGAACTAGGCCTTGGATTTTACATGTGGGAAAAAAACTTAAAAAAAATTTGATACATAAATGACTATAAATTATCAAAACAATAAAAAAAATGTTCAAATATCATATCTTGTTAATTAAATATCTTATTATCAATGACACCATTAGAAAATCCTGTTACATTTTCAAATTTTAGAAAAAGATTTACCAAACAGCCTAGTATAGTACAAATTAACTTTGGCTGAATGCACGTTGCGATGATGGGACATGATGTGACTATGCCCTATTCATTTAGAACATTCTAACATATAAACTTGAAATGGTTAAAAATATAAAAGCATTAAAGTAATCTCTCTTAGGTGTAATTTGCTTTCAAAGTATTTTTACAGTTCAGTTTTAGAGATCTTCATGTTTACAATTGTGCTCCCTTCGCAGTGCACTTTGAAAACATTGATGTCATTTTGAACACTATAGCTATAGGTGACCTATTATTTAAATGCGGAGCTTATGTTACGTCTCCAAAGCTTGTGAAAAAAACATAGCATACGTAATGCTTTATTTAATAAATAAACAATACCCTACTTCATAATAATAATAATCATCATCATCATTAATATTATTTATATTATTATTAAAGTATGATTTTTCATTTCTTAATAAATTATAAATATTAAATTTGATTTCTTAATAAATATCCTCATTATTTATTTATTTATTTATTTATTTATTCATATGATTTATATATGATATTAGAATACGTGTTAGCTTTTGTAAGTGATTTTATGTTTTAGAATAGATTATGTAATGTTCTCAATATTTGTAAAGGAAACATAAGCCTTATTTGTGCCATTTACATATATTTCAATTAATATGGAAAGCGAGTACATGTTTTTGGCACATGTCTTTCTAAAAAAAGTAGTTACTCCACCCCGTTTAGAGCCTCATTATGGGTGTTTTATGTTATTACGTGATTCAAACGATGGATCTGCGACAGAGAAACTATGAGTTTTGGGAAACACTCGTCACTACATCATTCTTTTTCCAACCAATCCATCGTACAATGATAGTTCAGCCGCGAGTTATGTTGTTGTTTGGGAAACGCACAACTAAGTGAGTTTGATTGACAGGTGATCAACCACAGAATTAAAGTACAGTACACACTTCTGCTACTATCTGCATTAGTTTTCGGACAAACAAACACTTGATTACAGTTAATGAAGTTAATTGGTGGACTTGAATCTTTATTTAATGTGTATTTCAAGTCGGTCACATACTAAGTTGGTCTTGTTGTGTGGTTAACGTATATGTAAAACGAAGTAGCACTGTTTATTTTTTGTTTAACTTTATCCTTCTTCTCTTTTCACTACTTACAATCAATGCAGATTATGACCCGTGCTATAACTACAACAGTCTTGACAATTACTGGAGAAGCACATACAATAACTGGTTGGTGGATGAACATGCATGCGATGACTCTCGTGTTCACTGGGATGGCTGGTATCGACTCTTTATCAATGGGTCAAGTGCTGAGATTCCCGAGTGGTGTTTCACTTATATGTCATGTGGAGGTTACGTTTCCCTTTGGCTTGGTGGCCCCCACCCACAACTTGAAGATGGAGTTGTTACTCGAAAGGTTTACGGCTCTCGTTATAACCAGTGCAACAACTACAGATCAGACCCGATCCAAGTCAAAGCGTGTCCTGGAAATTACTATGTCTATAAACTTATTAGGCCTAAGCTAACAATCCCAGCTCCTGTATATTGTGCAGGTACATTCTCCTTCATGCCTTATACAATATACATCTACTGTCATTTCATTTGAAAAATGCATTTACAGACTTGTCAATTTTAAATGTTTTCATTAATTCTTGTAAATATATGTAAATATATAACATGGCCAGCATAAGTTACTACACCTCCTTTGACAGTTACATTTTTGCAATTGGATCATGTACAGTATAAATTCTTTGCAGGTTCAATTACATTTAAACTTTATTTATTTATTTATTTATTTATTTATTTATTTATTTATTTATTTATTTATTTATTTATTTATTTATTCTAAATACCTGTTCTTTACACTTTTATTTAGTTGTCTACTAACACATTGGACATTTTTTAATGTAATGTAAAGCCAATAAAAAGGATTTGCACAAATAAGTCACTTTATATAATATCATTGAACATATTAATTTAAATGTGAGATCAACATATGTAGTTATTTCTGCTGGGCACTGATACATATATATTCTTTTTATTTTCCACTTTAGTTTCATTTAACACCCCTAATACTGACCCCTGCTACAACTATACCAGTCTGGATGAGCCTTGGAGAGCCAGGAACAATTCTTACTTCGGTTATATGTGTGATTATAATGTTAACTGGAATGGCTGGTATAGGTTGCTTTACAATAATCAGAGTGTCCAAATGCCAGATTCATGTGTTAGCAATGGCATGTGTGGCAGTTATCAGCCACTTTGGCTCAACGGCTCCCACCCAAGACTAGAAGATGGAGTGGTCACCCGACAAGTCTGCAGTCCCACCTGGACTGACTGCTGTGGTTACACATCTCATCCAATACAAGTCAAAGCCTGTCCTGGAAACTACCATGTGTACAAGTTTACTAAGCCATCATTCTGTTCATCTTATTGTGCAGGTAGATTGCCTTTTTTCAGTTTTAGGGTGTATTTGAAAAGAAGTGGCATTGATTATTAATTTATCATTAATTAATTTATTTTTTCTTGTGTTGTAGATGTTAGAGAAATTAGCAACTTATTAGCATCTACAACAGCAGTGACAATATCAACCCAAGAATCTCCCATAGCAACCTCAGGTAGCACTGTGTACTTTTTATTCATGTCTTCAATAATTTCCACAGGATTTGTATGCGGCATTTTTGTGTTATTTTATTTGCTCTCAGATTAGAAGATCAGTAGGAAACTATATTTAATGGTTTGTGTAAGCAGATGTACAGATCTAGAATGCAAAAATTAGATCATTGGATTTGCTATTCATTGGAAAGCTCTTTTAAAAATGGATCTTTTATAAGAACTATTATTAAAGAGCCCCTATTATACATTAAAAGGGTCATATTTTGGTTTTAAGGGTCTCCAACAACAGGCTGATATGCATGCAAGATCAAAAACACTTTCATTGTCTTATGCATTTATTTTTACCTAATTAACCCAGCGACTCCCATATGAATCGTTCAGCGATTCATTTGTTCCCAAACCTGTCTTTAGTGTGAAACTAATCTGCGCTGATCGAACCGATGACAGCGTTTGGTTGATAGCTTTTTAAAAAAAAAATAATAAATAAATATATATATATATATATATATATATATATATATATATATATATATATATATATATATATATATATGTCGTAGTGGGCATTTCACTCTATTCTTCTTTTTTTTTGCTACTGTTTATGGGCGGGGCTGCAGGTTTGTGCACGCAACAATTAGGCGGGGCTTACGTTTTGTATCAACGGCTAAAGACTCGTTATCAAGACAATTCATTTGAAGCACTATGAGTTGACTCTTTTACAAATGAATCAATAGTTTTAAACAGTGTCCACTTTTAGATTTATGCCTTAGCTGGATATTTCACTTTACTTAGAGCTGTGTTACAATCTACATGGAAGGTTAGTTTCAAAAGCCCATTATAGGGGCTCTTTAATAACTTAAATTTAATGGAATCTAATGGAAAAAAAAAAAAAGGTTTGTTGGTTGTATATGCTATATGCTTTTTCCCATTCCCTCTGCATGCAGACAAATTAACGGACACGTGTTTAGAATAGTTCTCTTTAGGCTAGCCTACATATTATGACTTCAATTAAAAATGTATTTTAGAATCTATTCAGTTTGAATTTCGTACCTGTATGTGTTCTGTTGTTCATGCAGGCTTAAATGCCATGAATTAATTTGTAAGTTAATTCTTTAGTTTCATAGATTTAGAAGGACTATTCCAGGAGCGAATTATTCCATTTCATAATCAATTATTAAGTATAACTTTAAATAAACAAGGATATTCTTTAATAAGACGTGGTCATAGAAGTGAATTTATCATTTGAATTATGTTCAGAGCTCCATAGTTTAAAATAGGCTAACAGTTAGTTAAACTATAGTATAAGATAACACACACACAGCTGCCTAAATAAATAGGCTATAAAATACACAGTTGATAGGCGAGGCGGTGGTGCAGCGGGTAGTGCTGTCGCCTCACAGCAAGAAGGTCGCTGGTTCAAGCCTCGGCTGAGTCAGTTGGCATTTCTGTGTGGAGTTTGCAAGTTCTCCCAGTGTTTGCGTGGGTTTCCTCCGGGTGCTCCGGTTTCCCCCACAAGTCCAAAAGACATGCGCTATAAGTGAATTGGGTGAGCTAAAATTCCATAGTGTATGAGTGTGAATGAATGCGTATGGATGTTTCCCAGTGATGGGTTGCAGCTGGAAGGGCATCCGCTGCATAAAACATATGCTGGATAAGTTCGCGGTTCATTCCGCTGTGGTGACCACAGATTAATAAAGGGACTAACCCAAAAAGAAAATGATCGAATGAATACACAGTTGATCACTTAGGCGTATTAAAATATTATTTAAAAAACTGTACTAAAAAGACAAAAAGCACAATAAAGAATACCATAACTTATTTTATCGAAGTGCTTTAATTTGGTTGTGGTACTAGTTTACCGGTGAGCAAGTGCATGACTATGGAGCAGAATACTCACACAGTTCAGCATTGCTCACATGCTCTGGCTGCTACAGTATATCAGTCCAGTATGTTCACTATGTTACATAACTGCCCCCTGCTGGCCATGTATTTTTTGTGTTGTGCTGTGCTGCACTTTACTGCAGTAACATGCGACACCACTTTAGATAACTCGCGCATTTTTAGTAGCCACATCTGTACAAACTACTCATTTACAAATTGTAACCTGGTCAAGTCGAACTCCAGTGTTGTCGGGTCAAGATTAAGAGTAACATGTAAATGCTGATTCAAAATAATGATTCTATTTTTATTTTACTTTTCCACAACAGCTGATCCTTTAGACCCCTGCTATAACTACACGGTGCTCGATAATTATTGGAGATCAGTTAACAATACACAGTTCTCCTCCATACGGTGTGATTCGTCTGTCAGCTGGAATGGCTGGTATCGCCTCTACATTGGTGGCCAGAGCGCTCAGATGCCAGACACATGTGTTAATACGTCTAGGTGTAGTACTGAATCCCCTCTGTGGCTAAATGGAGAACATCCACGAGTCGAGGATGGAGTGGTGACTCGAAGTATCTGTGGTCACTGGAACAATGACTGCTGCTATTTTAAATCCAATTCCATTCAAGTGAAAGCCTGCCCTGGAAGTTACTACGTCTACGAGTTTGTTTCGCCAAGTTTTTGTTTTGGGACCTACTGTGCAGGTAAAGCATATTACTGTAGCGTTTGCCCTTTAAAATATTAAATAGTTAATTTTTTTTATCAGTTAGCTTGTATTCTTTATGTCACAAAAAATTTGCAAAAACTGAACCAATATGATGTAGCACAGATATATAACGCACATCTTTATAATACATTAAATAGCATCAACTGTTTGATTGCAAACAGTTAAAAGAGTCTAACTGCATCTGAATTAGGGATGTGCACATCGATGCTCGAGTATCGATATATCAATATAACAGAAATTGGGGAAAAAATAAACAGGGGGGCTAATAATTCTTACTTCAACTCTATTTTTTCCCCTAATTTCTGTTTAACGGAGAGCAGATTTTTTTAACACATTTCTAAACATAATAGTTTTAATAACTCATTTTTAATAATTGATTGTTTTTATCTTTGCCATGAAGACAGTAAATAGTATTTGACTAGATATTTTTCAAGACACTTCTATACAGCTTAAAGTGACATTTAAAGGCTTAACTAGGTTAATTAGATTAACTAGGCAGGTTCGGGTAATTAGGCATGTCATTGTATAACAATGGTTTGTTCTGTAGACTATCGGGAAAAATTTGCTTAAAGGGGCTAATAATTTTCACCTTAAAATGGTTTTTTTAAAAAAATGTTTTTATTCTAGCTGAAATAAAACAAATAAGACTTTCTCCAGAAGAAAAAATATTATCAGACATACTGTGAAAAATTCCTTGCTCTGTTAAACATAATTTGGGAAATATTTAAAAAAGAAAAAAAAAATTAAAGAGTGGCTAATAATTCTGACTTCAAGAGTATATATTTACATGTAATATTTTTTTTAATTAACATTATTTTGAAAAATCACATTAACATTTTAAATAATAAGTGGTATTGATATCATAAAAATGTTGACAAAAAGTATCGGTATCGTAATGCATTAAAAAATCGTGGTATCGCCCATCTCTAATCTGAATTAGAAATTTTGTCTTTCATTCACACATATTAATACATGTAAACCTTAAATAACAAATAACAGATTACTGAAATATTGACAAGGAATAATAGAGGAGGCCTAATTTTATGCTAATGTCCTACTTTTAGAAAATGTGAGTTGTTTTCATCAGTTTTATGTGTGCTCAATCCATTATGCTGATTTAGTCACTGACATTTTTTACAGTATGTGCCAGTTAATAGTTAAGTAATTTAAATAATACAGCAGACATGATTTCTTTTTTTACTTGATTTACAAAAGCCAATATAATTATTAAAAATGAGCATGTATTATATGTAAACTGCAGTGCAAACCCTTCACTTTTCTCTCAACTATCTTAGAAGTCACTACTTCCAGCTCTGACCCATGCTTTGGATACAATGTTATTGATGAAAATTGGAGAGACTTGCGCCAGGATTACCATAACTATTATTCATTCTATGGCCATGATGACACTCTTGTTGAATGGAATGGCTGGTATAGGCTGTATTTGAATGGAAAAAATGCTCAGCTCTCAGAGTGGTGCGTGACGCAATCAGGATGTGGTGGTGATATTGCACTGTTTCTCAATGGTTCTCATCCACGGCTTGAGGATGGGGTGGTGGCCCGTGAAGTTTTGGGTACATGGTCAAGCTCGTCATTGGTTTGGTGGTGGTGGTGGTATACGTGGAGCTTCGGCATCTCCAAGCAGTGTGGCTACTATAAATCCGCCTCCATCCAAGTTAAAGCTTGTCCAGGAGATTATTATGTCTATGAACTACTCAGACCCAATGCCTCAATGATCAGACCTGCGTACTGTACAGGTGAAGTTTCATGTATTGAGTTGTTTGAAATTGAGAAATGTATTGAGATGGTTTCATGAAAAAGGTACCTTTTAATACAGCATTTAAGCAGTGATTTCAATAATTACTTTTTTCTCTCAACAGTTGCTTTTGACAGTATCAATAATGATCCTTGTTACAACTATGAATCTCTGGATCGTCCCTGGAGAGCCACAAATGAAAGTGGATTTTCTGTTACTGATGAATTTTTCTCCTGGAACGGCTGGTACCGACTTTTCTACAATGGAATGAACATCCGAATGTCAGAGAGCTGTGTTGGTAGATACGTCTGTAATGCGTTTAGTGGTCTGTCACTCAAGGGTCCTCACCCTCAGATAGAGGATGGAGTGGTGATCAGGGAGGTCTGTGGAGGCGAAATGTTTGGTTGTTGTGCTTTCAGATTAACAGCCATCAGGGTCAAGGCTTGCCCAGGCGATTACTATGTCTATGAATTTGTGAAGCCTCTAACATACTCAAATTCAGGGTAGTGCACAGGTACTATTATTCTTTTATAATAATAATAATAATAATAATTATTATTATTATTATTATTATTATTATTATTATTATTATCATTAAATTAAAAATGTCTATATTATTTCTCTAATCTCCTAATTTCTACTTTTCAGATATTAGTACTATAACAGAAGCCTTTTCCTCTACTAGCCCGGCTTTGGCTATTGGGTCCAGCATGTGTAGGTTTTATAGTAACATTAAATACTTTAAATGTTAGATGGGTAGTGGGTAAATAAATAACAATTTTTGGGGTATTTTTAATAATGGTAATGAGTTAACGGCATACAGTGGTCGTTCACGTCTCATCTCACGTCTTTTGTGCGCGCAAGTTTATTATAGCAAATGAAGATGCACAGCAAAACATCTACATTTTTCACCATAGGAGCACGATCTCAGAAGCGTGTTGAAATTGGTAAAGACAAGGCAACACATCTTTAATTTTCCACACAATATGTGAACAGCCACTTAGAGAACCTAGGTGGACTTCTGATTGTTTGCATGAATGCCACCTGACCAAAAGCTAAATAACCAATTCATTAATCCATTTCCTTTTTGGCTTAGTCCCTTTATTAATCTGGGGTTGCCACCGCGGAATGAACCGACCACTTATTCAGCACGTTTTTACACAGCGTATGCCCTTCCAGCCGCAACCCATCACTGGGAAACATCCATTCACACTCATTCACACTCATACACTACGGACAATTAAGCTTAACCAGTTTACCTGGACCGCATGTATTTGGACTTGTGGGGGAAACTGGAGCACCCGTAGGAAACCCATGTGAATGCGAGGAGAACATGCAAACTCCACACAGAAATGCCAACTGACCCAGCCGAGGCTCGAACCAGTGACCTTCTTCCTGTGAGGCGAAAGCACTGCCTACTGCGCCACCACTTCACCCAACAACTAATTCCATTTTATTTATTACCAGTTACAAGCTTTATTATTTATTTTTTCCATTAGTAAAGTTTCGTCAGTATTTTGCAATATGGCCACTATTATTACACACATAAATCTAATCTTTTATTTAATATTTTAATGTTTTATTTTTCAGCCACTTACATCAGAGATTATGACCCATGCAATGACTACAACATTCTTGACAACCACTGGAGAAGCACATTAAATTATGGGTCTCAATATCAATATGACGACAGTCGTATTGAATGGCATGGCTGGTATCGACTCTACATTAATGGAATTAGCACTAAGATGCCTGAGTGGTGTTTCATTTATATGTCATGTGGAGGTTTTAGTTCTCTGTGGCTTGGGGGACCTCATCCTCAGTTAGAAGACGGAGTTGTTACTCGAGAAGTCTACGGCTCTGTTAATGACCAATGCCGTTCCTTTCAATCCAACCCAATCCAAGTCAAAGCTTGCCCTGGAAATTACTATGTCTACGAATTAAAAACCCCAAAAATATCAATTCCAGCTCCTACATATTGTGCAGGTAAAGTCATTCTCTTACACTTTTTTACATGAATATTAAGAGAGATGATGTAAACACTGCATTTACATATCTGCTAAAGATTGCATTAACTGTAGTAATCATATGTGTGTGTGAATTCAAAGAAAATCTATTTACTATTCCTAATACAGATCCATTTACCACTCCAAGTGTTGACCCTTGCTACAACTACAAAAATCTTGATGAGCCATGGAGAGCCACTGACCACTCATATTACAGTAAAAATTATTACTCTGTAATGTGTGATTATAATGCTTGGTCCTGGTATGGCTGGTACAGGCTCTTCTACAATGGTCAGAGTGTCCAGATGCCAGAGTCATGTGTTAGTGCTGGTATGTGTGGCACGAACTACCCACTTTGGCTCAATGGCTCCCATCCACAACTAGAAGATGGAGTGGTCACCCGAGAAGTCTGTGGTTCCTCATTGAAAGACTGCTGTGGATTCAAATCTCATCCCATTCAAGTCAAAGCTTGTCCAGGAAACTATTATGTATATGAGTTTGTCAGGCCACATTTATGCTCTGCTTATTGTGCAGGTAGAGTACAGTATGAGTTTATTACTTGTGTACTGTTATTTTTGGATATGCAAAACAATAATAATAATAAATCATGCAAAAAATTTTAGTAGTAGCAGAAGTAAAAAAGTAGTAAATACATTTCTGGTGTGCTTTAAAATAGGTCTATGTGTGTATATAATTTTATTTCCCAGTATTTGTTTCTTTTACAGATATCAGCGTTATAAATACAACAACAACAACAAATATTTCCTCAGGTATGTTATTGCAATTTACAAAAATTATGTAAACGTGGCATCACATGGTAACAGAACACTGTATTATAATGCTAAATCTGACATACAGTTGAAGTCAAAATTATTAACCCCCTGTTTATTATTTGCCCAATTTCTGTTTAACAAAGAGATTTTTTTTCAACACATTTCTAAACATAATAACTCATCTCTAATAACTGATTTATTTTATCTTTGCCATGATGATAGTAAATAATATTTTACAAGATATTTTTCAAGACTTCTATACAGTTGAAAGTGACATTTAAAGACTTAACTAGGTTAATTAGGTTAACTAGGCAGGTTAGAGTAAATAGGCAAGTTACTGGATGGTTTCTTCTGTAGACTATCGTAAAGACTAGTTAGCTTAAAGGGGCTAATAATTTGAGCTTGAAATAGATTTTTTAAAAATTAGAAACTGCTTTTATTCTAGCTGAAATAAAACAAATAAGACTTTCTCCAGAAGAAAAAATATTATCAGACATACTGTGAAAATTTTCTTGATCTTTTAAACATAATTTGGGAAATATTTTAAAAAGAAAAAAAATTCAAAGGGGGCTAATAATTCTGATTTCAACTGTATATAATGTAAATATATAAAATGTATGTTTTGTCTATAACACTGATGCAGGACCATTTTATCCATTTGGATTCGGAGACAAAGAAACTAATCGTTCTGATGATGGCATTTCATCAGTCATCTATTTTCGACGACCATTTATATTTTTTGGACAGGCATACAACCAAGTATATGTAAGTTATTCCTTAAATTCATGACGTGATTTTATTTATATCACCATTGTATCATGCTAGGTTTCAAATAATTTAACTTAATAATCAAAGTATGCTTGTAGGGATATACAGTTATTGTGCTTATTTAGTGTACATGTACACAGTCCAGAATTCAATCACGCAGCTTAAAAAAGAGTTTATGGTCATTATTGTCCAATGAACTAATCCAGTAAACCATATTATAATGAAATAACTGTAATAAAAGGTGATTAAATAAAAAGTGATTAGAATGTGGTTAAGTACTAAAAAAGACGATTTTCTGCTTTCCCTTATAATATAACAGACTTAGAGTTAAATAATGTACAATTTTTTCCCAGATCAGCAACAATGGATTCTTGACTTTTGATTGGCCATGGTACAGCTACTATCCATACCAATTCCCAGGTTATGGTGGACAAGATATCATTGCTCCATTGTGGGCAGATATTGATAACCGCTTCACTGGTGTCATTTCGTATCAGCAGTACACCTCCGGCAGTGTGATTTCAAATGCCACACAAGATATTAACCAATACTTTACTGACCTGCGCTTCTCTGCTACTTGGGTCTTTGTGATAACATGGGACAGAGTTCCATATTATCCAATTTCACGAACCGTAAGAAATCTAATCTGACTTTATAAAATCTTCTTGATTATTACCAAATCAAAATATCAACCCAGGCTCATTCTGAAAATGTACTTCTGTAAAAATTTCTGGAGAGCACCAAATATGTCCCAGGAGCTATGCTTTTTTGCAGTTTTTATTTTCGCGAATCCATCAGAGGCCACTGTGCACGCTTTTTGAGATCTCAAATTTCTCTTGCGAGTGCCATTTGCACCTGCTGTTCTCGTGTAAACCCACCAGAGGTCGCTGTTGACTGACTATTTGACTGAATGACTGACTGACTGACTGACTGGATGATCGAATGACCCACCCTCCTCCTTCCCTAAACCCAACCAATTGTTTTGATTGACCCACCCACCTACCCACTTCCCTAAACCCAACCAACAATTTTCTAAAGCAATGCAGAAAAAGAAAAGCCATGTGCAGCCATATGTATCTCTAACTACATAATTTGCGATCTCCAGAAACTTACATAGGGCTACGTTTTCAGAATGAGCCTATGTTGCAATATATATGTAATCCCAAAGCATTTTGAATGATTACTGTTTTTGTGGCATTTAAAAATTTGTGCCGAACAGCATGTGATTATCACATTTGTCTTTTCAGGAAACATCTTTTCAAGTGGTTTTCATTTCCGATGGCCATTTATCCTTTATTTTGATGAATTATGGAACAGTTGCTCCAACTCATCGATTTGTACAGGTGTGAAGAACAGAAGTTGAAACAGCACCAACTGACAAACTTTACAAAAACACTAACATATTTTTTTTTCATATGCTTTCAATCACTTATTTTTATCACATACAGGCTGGTTATGACACCAACAGTTCTAGATGCTACTTCTCAATTACGGGTTCGCTACAGAGTGACATCACAAACTTAACCTACAGCAGCAATGTCAATGTGCCTGGCAGATGGGCCTTCAGAACAGATCATAGAACACGCGGTTGTCAGTTAAATGGTAAAAACTTTAGCTTCTCTTTAGCTTATTGACAAACCTTTTAAACCTTTTTCCTTAACATTATTAGGTCTTAATTCTACAAATGTGTTGATTTTAAATGTGAGAGCCAAGTTAAGCTACTTTTTAATATAGGTTTTGCAGTCCAGCTTGGGGATTCTTTCTGTAAATTTGTCAGTCATCATGTGGTTCTTCCTTTAGCTGAAGAAGATCATTGTTCAAAGTTCAGCTGCACTGAGAATGAACATTGTGAGGAGAAAAATGGTGTTTATGGCTGTTCTTGCAAGAAGAACCATCACAGATCTCAGCCTTCAGCAGCAGACTCCTTTGGTCAGACTCATTCCACAATAACATTTCAAATACAAAATATATATTCATTTTTGATTATATTTTGGTTTCTGGTCACCGCTGACATTCTCTTGGATGCGTTCTCTCTCAGACTTCACTGAAACCTGTGAAAACAGCTATGGCTCCATATCTCTGTCTCGCTGTCAGCTTTTTGATGCTGGCTTTCCTTCTGACATCTTGCACCTCAATGACCCCAACTGCAGAGGAACAGTCCGAGATGGCCAAGTGGAGTTCTACTTTGACAGCTATGAACACGTCTGTGGCACAAGTTTAACAGTAAGTCAAATCAGCTTTATTGTCAATTCAACCTCATGTATAGGTACAGGATGTACAGAGAATTGAAATTGCATTATTCTCAGACCCTAGGTGTATAACAGATAATATTAAGACATTAAAGTAGAAAATTAAAAAGAAGTTACAATAAATACAATTACACATTTAATATAATCTAATAATATAAGTACAAATAACAATTGTAAACAATATAGTTACTCTTAACAATACAGTTACACTTAACAATACAGTTACACTTACATGGCAAAGAGTGCAAACCAGAGTAGTGCAGATGCAAAATAGTATATAGAGATTGACATTGCATGATAATACTCAACAATACATAATTCATTGCAAAGTCTCTTCAGTTACAAATGTTCAATAAACATGTCCCTACAGGCCAATGGCACACACATCATCTATGAGAACTTTATTGTGGGAGAACCAAACATATCTGGACTTCTCATTAGCAGAACAAAAGCCCTGAAGCTTTCTTTCAGCTGTGTTTATTTGCAAACACAAACACTCTCCATGGACATCAACCCTCTTGAGAGGTGGAACACATTCACTTAAGTCAAAATTAAATCTGGGTTAAGAAATGCTGGCTTAAAACAATTCTTATTTTGTTCAATTTGGCAACCCATTGTGAAGTCAAAAAATGTATTGAATCTAAATGTCAGAATGTCAGTGGATCTTTATTCACACATATCTGTACCATCCGAAAAGTTTAGAAAAATTTTAAAACTCTTTAGACCCATACAACCTATTCCAAATCTACTTTAGTCCAATTTTGTTGCGCCTCTACATAAAGTGTATGTATAATGAGTGAAACAAACATGGGCAGGCAAAGTGGTGTCAGCATCCACATTACCAATTCAAACTAATTATGAATGATTATCAATCCAGGCTGTCTCAACCCAGCATTTTATTACAGTATGGCTAATTATTTGAACAATTAATTATCTTAATTGTCCTAATTTGTAGCTTATGAATATCTTGTGTAACATCTTCAACAGCACTGTGCATAAGACCCTTCCTGTTGGTAAAGGTACATATCGGGTCCGAATGATTCCATACCAGGATGCAGAATTCATCCACCCCTTCGCTGGTAGCGTGGCTGTGGAGGTGAGCAAACATATTTTTGTGGAGGTTCGCGTTGATGGTGTTGACGGTCGTCAGTTTGCCTCAGTGATCGACCAATGCTGGGCTACACCTGTGAATGATCCTCATGATCCTGTCCGCTGGGACCTCATTATTGACAGGCGAGTTAATGTGGTAACACTTCACAATGTCAGTACATTAATAACAATGTTCTAAAATGTTAATTAAATGTTGCTTAAGTTAAGGCATGCAAGAACTAACTTACCTATACCACATGTCTTTGGGCTGTGGGGGAAACCGGAGCACCCGGAGGAAACCCACGCGAACATGGGAAAAACATGCAAACTCCACACAGAAATGTCAAGTGACCCAGCTATGGCTCAAACCAATGACCTTCTTGCTGTGAGGCGACAGTGCTAACCACTGAGCCACCTTGTCGCCCCCTGCAGACAATACAACAACTATTATTTAATGTATTCCTCATGATTTTTAATGTTAATTTTTTCAAAATAAGCACATTCCAATTGTGGTTCTTGCAACAATCATAAAAAAAGTTGCAACAGTAAAGCCTTTACCACTTTGTAATGTTGCCATTCTTTTTCACAACACTTAAAATATGTTTACTGACTGAAGACACCAAGTGATGAAGGTTTTTTTCAAGTCATGAGGTGTAATTTTGTGCCATTCCTGCTGCAAATTCTTAAGGTAGGCAACAGTACGAGGTCTTCATTGTCGCATTTTGCATTTCAAAATGCACCAAAAATTCTCTATTGGAGGCAGGTCAAGACTGCAGGCAGGCCAGTCAAGTACTTGTATCCTCTTCCTCTGCAGCCAGGACTTTGTAATGTAAATTGTGGTTTTGCATTATCTTGATGAAATCTGCATGGGAATCCCTGAAGCCAGCATATTGTGCTCCAAAATCTCTATGTACTTTTCAGCATTAAAATGAAGATGGCGTTCATTTCTCCCAAAAAATACCTGAAAACTGATTCATCTGACCACAGTATTCGTTTACACTGTGTGATCGTTTATCCCATATGCCACAGAGCTCAGAGAAGTCGATGGCGCTTCTGGACACTGTTAACATAGGGCTTCCAATTGGCACAATACAATTTTAACTGCAATTTGTGGATGTAACTACATATTGTGGTACTTGACAAAGGTTTGCCAAAGTAATCCTGAGCCCATGTGATGATATCGCTTCGAGATGAATGACGATTCTTGATGCAGTGCTGCCTGAGGGATCGTGGAAGTTTTGGCTTGCACCCTTGTCCTTAACACACTGAAATTCCTCCAGATTCCTTGAACCTTTTAATTATGTTATGCACTGTTGAAAATGAAATATCCAAATGTCTTCCTATACTTCTTTGAGGAAAATTGTTTTTAAACATACTAATAATTTTTTCATGTTTTTGTTGGCAAACTGGCGATCCTCAGCCCATCTTTGCTCCTAAAGGACTAGACCTTTCTTGGATGCTGCTTTCATACCAGATCATGATTACTATCACCGATTGACATCACCTGTAACAAATCACTTATCATTGCTTAACCAATTCACCTGATTACTAACCCTAAATCGCTCCTGTCCCAACTTTTTATGGAATGTGTTGCAGGTCTGAATGACAAGAGAGGATGTATATTTACAAATGAATTGAAGTTGATGAAATGAAGTTGACCTGACAAAACATGTTTTTGTTAAATGTTTTGTGTTCATATTGTTTGCAATGAAATACAAGTCAGTTTTCCATACTGTCCCAGATTTTTCTAATTTGTAGCTGTAATATTATACCATTTTTTACATCAAGAATGACTTGAATTGAATTACTCATTTACTTGCCATCATTGCTTGAACACTTGAAAACAGACAAACCTAATCTTTCCTATACTGTTGTAAAATGCTCAGGTGTCCCAATCCAAATGATGTTACAGTGGAGCTGGTGCAGAATGGCGTTTCCACATTCAGCCGTTTCTCATTTGAGATGTTTGCCTTCACTGCAAACTCCACAAAGGTTTACCTGCACTGCGCTATTCACCTTTGCCTTCTGACACACAATCACTGCTCAGTGGTGAGTTTAAGTTATAAACTGTTTTAGTCTTTGTGTCTGGTTTTGATATTTCATTTATTGGGTAATTTATTATAATAACCTAATTGTGTCCATGTTGTCTTTTAAGTTAAAGCCCAATTATGGGTTTATTAATGTTTCAGAATACTTCAGTCAATCAGAATACTGTAAACCTTTACCAAGAAAATGTTATCATATATAAAGCATGTATAAATGTATGCACTATAAATTATACATAAAAACGTTACCCATTACAGCATTGGACAGCTATATTATGTCTAAGTAAATGAAATGTATTAATTAATTAAATTAAATTACAATTAAAATGCTTTTGTATCGCTTCAAGATGTTGGTCTACAGCAGGTTTATGCACTTACTGTCGTTGTTTACTATAAATTAATTATAACTTGTGAGCTGTGGACTAAATAATTGGGTGGTGTCTAAATGCCACTAATTGGCCATTGCTTTTACAAGAGCACAAGAAAAAAATATTATAATGCTAAGCATTGCAGAAGAGTGTAAATACAAATCAATTGTAAAGCAATAAATCCCTTTATGAGCAACAGCCATAAAGCCAAAATAGCTTTGTTTAATTGTGCATGGCCATTTTTGCTCTCTTATTTTATATTAGTTGGGCATTTTGGTTAATTTTTTTTGCCATATGCCTATGATAATTCTCTGACCCTGAATGAAACACACATTTATTTATTTAACCCTGTAAGACCCAAATATAGAAAACAAATAGCCATTTTTGACCTCTCAGATATTGTTTAAGGAGGCCTCTGATGTAGATATTAAAGATTTTTCACATTTTTATATTTTAATAATGTTTTAGTGGTGTTGTAATATTGCAACGTTGGGCCTAGTTGTGAGCAGAATTTCAGTATTTGTATTCACTTTGTCTGAACAGGTATACAGAGCATTTAAGCATTCATTTACAGCGTTATTCACTCACTTAGCCCCATAGCAATATACAGTTGAAGTCAGAATTATTAGCCCCCCTGTTTATTTTTTTCCACAATTTCTGCTTAACGGAGAGAAGATTTTTTCAACACATTTCTAATCATAATAGTTTTATTAACTCATCTCTAATAACTGATTTATTTTATCTTTGCCATGATGACAGTAAATAATATTTTACTAGATATTTTTCAAGACACGTCTATACAGCTTAAAGTTACATTTAAAGGCTTAACTGTGTTAATTAGGTTAACTAGGCAGGTTAGGGTAATTAGGCAAGTTATTGTATAGCGATGGTTTATTCTGTAGACTATCGGAAAAAAAATAACCTAAAGGGGCTAATAATTTTGACCCTAAAATGGTGTTTGAAAAAAAAAATTAAAAACTACTTTTATTCTGGCCGAAATAAAACAAATAAGACTTTCTCCAGAAGAATAAATATTATCAGACATACTGTGAAATTCCCTGAATCTGTTAAACATAATTTGGGAAATATTTAAAAAAAAGAAAAAAATAATGTAAGGGGAGCTAATAATTCAGACTTTAACTGTATATCATGAGTAACAATCTCACAACAATCATATTTTTTATGAATAAGCATTTATTAATAAAAATATTTGGAAAATTTATTTTGGTCATATTCAGTGTGGTTTGAATGAAGTCTGTGTTACTTGCAGTTATAGAAAAAAACATGGGAGAAGTAGTTGTCTGCGTAGATCTTGTAGTTTTGACCCTTTGGAAGTGTGGAGGCGTGCTTCATCTCAACATCACCTAGTAACCCAAGTTCAGTTTTGGCTAGCTGTTGGCCTTCCAAGATGTGTGTGTGTGTTTGCGTGCGTGCGTGCGTGCGTGCGTGCGTGCGTGCGTGCGTGCGTGTTTTAACAAAATATACCAGTAGGGGTTGATAAAACCACACTGATCAGCAAAACCTTGACATCTTGCTTGACACAACAACTGTAATAATAACCAACTCACACAACCTGTTTGTCTTTTCTTTTAGAACTGTGACTCTGAACACCACAGGAGAGAAGAAAGATCCGCAGATATTCATGACAGCGCTCCCATATCCTTGGGTCCGTTTACGTGGTCTGAAAATGACAAAGGTGACTTATAAAACAAGATAAAGTCTGTTTGAATTAAGCAATATCAAATAAGCCACAGTGTTGTAGATTAGTCATGAATTAATTATCAGCTTAAATATAATATAAATATATCATTAAATGACTGCTGTGTAATATCTATTCACAGATTTGCCGGTGCCACGCCAAGTGCTAGTAGCAAGAGCTCCATATCTGAGTGTTTCTCTTACTGTATTGCTTATTTCTCTGATGTGTTTGCTGAAGTTCTTCTAGAATATTTCCACTAAGGAACTTTACATGTCTAATCTAAACTGTTTATCTCTTCCTTAACCTCTGAAAATCTCTGGCACTGATTCCACATCGTTACAAACTTTCTATATACAGGATCAGTTAATTAAAAGTTTTTTACATTTACAAAATTATGTCTATCAGATTCTACTGATTTGTATCAGATTCTGTAAGTCTATATACAATAAACCATTAAATAATGAGATTATGCAAATCACACAAAAATGGTGATTTGTTTTGGTCTGTTTTGCTGCTTTTTTCTTCTGTTGTACGTATATTAGTGAAATAGAAATATGCATTTTTCTTATGTTACATCTGTAAATAACAATAATTAACAGTATTGACTGGTTTTTCTTCATTCTTCACTGATACAGACTTTTGTTGTATATTTGAAGTACAAAACACAACATGACACACAATAAATCAATGAATTTAGAAATGATCAAAACAATGATTTTAATACACACTTGGAAATTTATAGTGATGTACAGCTCCTGTATTCTTGTAGGTCCTGTAGTTTTGTTCTTCTTGTTGTTTTTCTTTTACATATTTGCCACATTAGGGTTTTCTTATGGGTGTTTTTAATCAAAGCATCTGCTTGGTAGATTTTTATAAGCTTAGATTTTTTGATATGTTTGTCAAATGATTTTATTCAAAAGGAAGGCATATTAAATGCAAGTAAAGTGTCCAGTTCATTCATTCATTCAGTCATTCATTTTCTTTTCGGCTTAGTTCCTTTATTAATCAGGTCTCGCCATAGTGGAATGAACCGCCAACTTATCCAGCATATGTTATACACAGTGAATGCTCTCCCAGCTGCAACCCAGCACTGGGAAACAACCATACACTCTCACATTTACACACATACACTACAGCCAATTTAGCTTATTCCATTAACCTATAGCGCATGTCTTTGGACTGTGGGGGAAACCGGAGCACCCGGAGGAAACCCACACGAACACGGGGAGAACATGTAAACTCCACACAGAAATGCCAACTGGCCCAGCTGGAGGAACCAGCAACCTTCTTGCTGTGAGGTAACCACTGCGCCACCGTGCCGCCCAGTGTCCAGTTCAATTTTTAGATAAAATGAAACAACATACTTTTCATAACCTGTCTACTTTACTTATTTACTTACTCCCAGGGCTGATTATATCAAAGTTGATATTTAGCCGCACCATGTTAGTGTTTTGGAACATCAAATTTTTACAAGGTGGGTCATTAGCCCAATGCTCAACCTCCAAGGACCAGGACATATAATCATACACTACAAACAATTTAGCTTACCAAGTTCACCTATAGCACATGTCTTTGGACTGTGGGGGAAACCAGAGCACCTGGAGGAAACCCATGTGAATACAGGGGCACATGCAAACTCTCCACAGAAATGCCAACGGAATTTGTGAGACATCAAAATCCAAACTACTATGGGAAGTTTGGTGGTAAGTAGTTTGAATTTAGCCTCTAAAAAACAACAAAAAAAGCAGGATGTGTGATATAGTTGATGCTGCATCACATTTTTGTATCATCATATCATTTAAAATGTGACAATTCAGACCATTGTTAAAAATATAGAATGGATGTTATATTTTGATTTGAAAACAATTGATTTTACTGTAAGAATTGCTTTAAACTCTTAAATTGTTCAATAATATCTATAAAATATCAGTCACTAGAAATGTTCGACTGTTTGGCTTGATTGCTTTATGTTTAGACTGCAAAATTATGGTTTAAAATATGTGCAAATGGTCCCACAGTTTGTAGGGTGACAGTAAATAAGTTTTAATATTTTACTCTTCCTACGTAAAAAACTGTGGTAAAATATGTATTCAGAACAGAAGTCTTTTGCTGGGTTCACACCAGACATGTACAGTTGAGGTCAAAATTATAAGCTCCCCTGTCCAATGATGGCTAATAATTCTCACTTCAACTGTAGTTAAGTATTCACATAAGTGAATTACATACAAAGTCAATACATTAATAATAATAATAATATATTTTATTTATAACGTGCTTTTCTAAAACCCAAAGCGCTCATTGTGAATAATTGTCACATGGACTGAATGTTTGACATGTTAGCCATGAACACATGGAAGTAGCTTCAATCAAATCTTCCATGCAAGTTCAAACTGGAACACATTGAACTGGAGCAGAAAATTGGTGAAAAACATCCCGCGTGTAAACCAGAGCTAGTGATGCTGTGCTTTGTGTTTGGTGTTACCAGCCATATTGGGTGGTGAAAACCAAATCAAAATTATTTGCTCAAGTAGATTACATACAATGTCGATGGAAATGTGGAACAGAGGTGTTTGCTGCAATTGCACAGAATTCACTTCAGTCTACAACCGCACAACTTCAAGTCATTCAACTTGAGCTGAAAATGTGTGTGATAGAAAAACATCTTACAAGTAAACTCAAGCTAGTGACGTAGTGCTATTCCTTTGGTGTGAACCCCGCATTAGACCTTTCCAATGGTTTCCAACCAACCTTTTTTAAGCTTAACGATGGCAGGGTGGTAACCAATTAGTATTTGAACTAACCTATTGCTGGAGAAATTACTTGTAAGTATCTGTTTTGATCCTCCTACAATTTTAGAATTATAAGAATGTGAGGTGTGCAGTTCAGCAACATTGCGTTCTGTTCGACCTGTTGAAGAGCCCTTCAGTCTGAGTTCACTCTGAAGCACCATTTCATCTCAGGTGAAGTTCTGCCTCTATTCACTATATCAGACATCTATTCATATTTTAAAATAGATTATATACAGCAATTTTTGCTATTGTTTCCCTTTGTCTATGCATCCTTTAATGATGTGTTTTTCTTCATTAGTTCCTGTTACTTTGTATTAGTATTGCATTCATATGATTATTATTTCTTTTCTTTTTAATGCAGATTGAAAATCTTCAGGATTGGTTTTGCAACAATGATAATTCTAATCTCATTGTGTGTGCTGCTGCCGCTGAATATTTGTAAGATTTACACTTATTTTAAACCAACCTGCACCACAGATTTGTTGTCTTAATATTACTTATAGGACAAGATGCTTCAGTTTGAGTGATCTGACAAGAAGTTTTGTATTTGACAGTAGAAGAAGTCAATGGACAATCATTCTTCTTTGGGTTCACATCATTATGGTTTACTCCAGTTTTTCCTCCTTATCATTTAATTATCAATTATGTAGTGAAGTTGAGATGTCAGAGTTTCAGGCCCTCAATTACAGTATAAAACCTAGAAGTGTGCAATACATGTATTTTTTCATTAAGAGCTGATATTTAACATGCAAATATGCCTGTTAATGTTTTTAAAAGTCTTTTATGCTTACCCAGGGAACATTTTTTTAAATCAAAAGAATATTAAAACAGTAAAATACAGTAATATTATGAAATATTATTACAGAATCTCTTTAAATTATTACAGTTTTCTTTAAAATATCTGTTTTTGTTTCAATATTTTAAAGCTGTTGTCCATCAACAATTAACAATCTTTTTAGAAATACTAATTTGGTGCTTCAGAAACAGTAACTTATGAAAACTTATGATCTTATTAGTTCTATTTAAATGTTATGCTATTTTAACCTTGTCACAAAATGTGCCTACTTTTAGCCAGTCAATAAAAATTAAACATCCAATATTTCAATGCACGCAACCCATGCACTGTATTCAAGCACATGCAGCTGAAAAATACTATCATCATCAGTCTCAATGAAGAACTAAGAACCTTTTTTTCTTCTTTTGAACAGTTGCTTTCAACAACACCAGTGCAGATCCGTGTTATAACTATGAACCTCTGGATCGTCCCTGGAGAGCCACAAATGAAAGTGGATCAGACATTTGTGAAGAGTTTTTCTCCTGGAGCGGCTGGTACAGACTTTTCTACAATGGACTAGACATCCGGATGCCAGAGAGCTGTGTTAGTGAATACAGCTGTAATGCAGAGCACAGTCTGTGGCTCAATGGTCCTCACCCAAAGATTGAGGATGGAGTGGTGACCAGGGACGTCTGTGGGGTTGAAGGTTCAAGCTGCTGCGAATATATTCCTTTGCCCATCAAGGTCAAAGCCTGTCCAGGCAATTACTACGTGTATGAATTTGTAAAAACATCCTTATGTTCAGGTTATTGTATAGGTACGGTGCTTTCTCGAATTTATTTTACTAAGTAATTATCTTGGCTTGAGAAAGCAGCTTAACTGGTGCTGGTCATGAGACAATTATAATGATCTGAAGTTCATTCATACTACCATATTCATATAAGAGTTTATAAATGCTTGCAAATCTGTTTTAAGCGTTCCTACTCAGACTGTGGGCCATTTCGGATGTCTGGTATAAATTCAAATGTTAACTCCTCGGACAGATTTAGAACTACAACCTTCAAACTTGGCACAGACCTTCAGACTGGTCTGGTGTATTGTGGTATAACTTTTATAACCTTTTGGATTTCTGTTTTTTCTAAAAGTGATATTTAAACCTGGCAACAACAACAAAAACATATGCACTCACCGGCCACTTTATTAGGTACACCTGTCCAACTGCTCGTTAAGGCCAATTTCTAATCAGCCAATCACATGGCAGCAACTCAATGCATTTAGGCATATAGACATGGCCAAGACAATCTTCTGCAGCAAACTGGGCATCAGAATGGGGAAGAAAGGTGATTTAGGTGACTTTGAACGTGGCATGGTTGTTGGTGCCAGACGGGGCTGGTCTCAGTATTTCAGAAACTGCTGATCTACTGGCATTTTCATGCACAATCATCTCTAGAGTTTACAGAGAATGGTCTGAAAAAGAGAAAATATCCAGTGAGTGGCAGTTCTGTGGGCACAGATGCCTTGTTGATTCCAGGGGTCAGAGGGGAATGGCCAGACTGGTTTGAGCTGATAGAAAGGCAACAGTAACTCAAATAACCACTCGTTACAACCGAGGTATGCAAAAGAGCATCTCTGAACACATAATACTTCGAACCATGAGGCAGATGGGCTGCAGCTGCAGAAGACCACACTGGGTGCCACTCCTGTCAGCTATGAACAGGCTACTATTTGCACAGGCTCACCAAAATTGGACAACGTTGGATAAAACGTTGCCTGGTCTGATGAGTCTTGATTTCTGCTATGATATTCGGACGGTAGGGTCAGAATTTCAACACCACAGTCTACATGAATATTGTTGCTGACCATGTCCATCCCTTTATGACCACAGGGTATCATCTTCTGATGGCTACTTCCAGTAGGATAACACGCCATGTCATAAAGCGCAAACAATCTCAGAGTGGTTTCCTGACTATGACAATGAGTTCACTGTACTCAAGTGGCCTCCGCAGTCACCAGATCTCAGTACAATAAAGTACCTTGGTGTACTAATATAGTGGGCGATGAGTGCATTTACATTTGTTAGATGTATTAAAAATGTAAATCTAAACAGACACACACAAATAGTTGAGTCAAAAGTTGTTTTCTATGCAGCCCCCACCCCCACCCATACACACCAATAGCTTTTTTATTTATTTATAGGTGACATTTTGAGTTTGGGGAACTTTTATTCAAAATAACTAAATGCAAACCATGTTAGAAGGCTGTGCTCTAAATAATCCATAACCATAGTGAAAACTATAAACATAGTACAAGAAGTACATTTTGTTTTTGTAATTTGTGAAAATAATGATATACTTGGTATTTTAAAATGACATTAGCATAACAAGAATATCTGCGACAAGAGCACTTGAGTTCACTTTGTTCTGTTCCTACAGATAAGGTTCTTTCTTAACTCTGTACAGTATTGGAATATATAACAGGTCTGTAATATTGAATCGGAAAGGCTCATCTCAAATGTTTATAATTATTCATCTATCTTTTAAAACTGCCAAGCTAAAATCTGGCTTGAAGCTATTAAATCTGCTTGAAACTTTCAGGCTTTCTCAAGCCAACATATGTTTAGTATGACAAACGTGTTTATGTAGTGTCTTAAATTATTTATTTGTCATGTTTTTATTTTTCTTCTCCTCTTTAGATGAGAAAACTATATCTGCGACAACTACAGCTACAGTTACTGCAATCAACATATCTTTGCGTAGGTCTTGCTAGTATTACGTTCCACTTGAAATATAAAGCATCTCTAGGTCATTAGATTTTAAGTTCATTCCAATGCTAAAAGAGCAGCAAGGTTTTACATTGTTTCAGGGTTTTAAGTTCTAGATGTCACACTACACATTGATTTTCTAATTATTTTCTTTTTTGTTGTTGTTGTTGTCTTTTTCATATCAGCCACTGTAACAAATACAGATGATGACCCATGCCTCAACTACAACATTCTTGATGACCAAAACAGGAGCCCAAATGATTTCTTCTTTGTTCATGATTCTATATATGGACATGATGACACTCGTGTTGAATGGCAGGGCTGGTATCGACTCTTCATTAATGGATCAAACGCTCAGATGCCTGAGTGGTGTTTCAGCTCAATGTCATGTGGAGGTTTTACTTCATTGTGGCTTGGAGGTTCACATCCACAACTTGAAGATGGAGTTGTTACTCGTGACGTCTACGGCTCTTATTTTGAACTGTGCAATTACTACATATCTGATCCAATTCAAGTCAAAGCTTGTCCTGGAAATTACTACGTCTACAAACTTGTAAAGCCAAAACAAATGATCCCAGCTCCCACATATTGTGCAGGTACAGTTATTATCTTCATTTGATAAAATAGCCAAGAAAATATTTCAGCTGAAATAGTTAAATATTTAATCTCAACTTAAAAGTTCAACTAAAAATGTCAAACGTAGTCATCAGTTTTAACTGGAAAATTCAAACAATAGAATACAGATATCACTAAATTTTCATAAACATTTTGTTGACTGTGAGTTACATTGCCTTTACATGCCATATAATTCTCATTAGAGTATTGGTAGACTGTCTGCTTTAAATCTGCTGATGCTGCTGTACCCAACCCGATCTGAGCTGGGATTGAACTAGCGATTATTTGCATGCGAGTCGGTTGCTCTAACAAAGAGACCATGGCCTCTAGCATCTGTTGCTATAGCACCTTTAGAGGTCAGAGGAGTGAGGTTTACCTGCATAGCACTTTGCTAGCTGGCCTCCGTTACACTCACCCGACTAAATCTCACTCCCATCCTGGATGAGCCCCCACGTGTAACCCACCGGTTCTACTGCACCCAACCTGGTCTGAGCTGGGATCGAACTGGCAATTATTTGCATGGGAGTCGGTTGCTCTAACAAGGAGGCTAAAGACCATGTCTTTTCGTGTCCATTGCTAGAGCACCTTTAGAGGTCAGAGGAGTGAGGTTTACCTGCATAGCACTTTGCTAGCTGGCCTCCATTACACTCACCCCACTAAATCTCACTCCCATCCTGGATGAGCCCCCACGTGTAACCTACCGGTTCTACTGCACCCAACCTGGTCTGATCGAACTGGCAATTATTTGCATGGGAGTCGGCTGCTCTAACAAGGAGGCTAAAGACCATGTCTTTTAGTGTCTGTCGCTAAAGCACCTTTAGAGGTCAGAGGAGTGAGGTTTACCTGCAAAGCACTTTGCTAGCTGGCCTCCACCCCAACCTTGTATTGTAACTCAAAATTAACAAAATGTGTTAAAGTGACCTTTAAAATAATGTTATACTCATTATATTGTTTGCATTTTCCTGATAAAACTGACGCCTGATTTTAAAAGATGAGATTCTGTATATTTTATTTTTATAAAGATAAATAAATGCTCTTTGATATATTTTGAATGAATCAATTTCAGTGGTGCGTGAGTGACCACAGCATTTTTTTTCGCTTTACTACTAGTTCAAGAGTTCAGATTTGATGATTGATTATGAAGCTTGTTTGTCTCAGGGAAAAACCCTAAGCTCATAAGATCCTCAGGCCCGGGGCTCCCTCCCGTTTGCTGGGCGAGAGGGGAGTTTGAGCTCAGGTAGATCTCGAGAACTCCCCTGCTGTAGCAGTTAATGAAGAGATAGTGATTGCTCTTAAGAGATAACTACTTACTAGGTTCATGTCTATGGTGCCAATTTGTATTAGTCAGTTAACTTAAGTTGCATGTTTTTGGATGGTGGGAGGAAAACGAGCACGGGGAGAACATATAAACTCCGCACAGAAACGTCGACTGGCTTGGAAAGGACTAGAACCAGTGATGTTCTTGCTGTTAGGCAACAGTGCTAACCACTGGGCCACTGTGCCACCCATCTAGGAAAGGAGTAGGGGTGGAAGGGGGATTCTTCAAAATGGAGATGGCTGTTATATTGATCTTAGGGTATTTATAATGGCTTAGGAATCCTCTGATTGGTGAATCATAAATTGGATAATGCGGAACCAGCTGCAAGCAATCATAAGCATGTGATCCTCTCGAAGTCAGTTTATAAATAAACTTCACTCAGCACCAGTAAATATAAATGAACATCTAATGGGAGATGCACCATACAATGACTATTAAAGTTTTATTCATGCATAAACTGAAACAAAATAAACAAAATGAGATCAGTCTTGGGATGTAAGAACCAACAATTTATTAAAATGAAGATATCAAAAAGCAGAAGTTAGAGAAAAAAACGTGTGGTGCAGATGAATACACTCGAAATACTATAAAGAATATTTGTATCACTGCACCCAGTGTACACAGACTCCTATGTAAATATTGTCTTTTTTCTTGCCTTAACAGTTGTTGTGACCAGTCCACCGAGTGTTGATCCCTGCTATAGTTACAACAGTCTGGATGATCCATGGAGAGCGAACTCATCTTTGACTGGTGATCGCAACAACACAAGATGTGATAGCGACATCCCCTTGAATGGCTGGTACAGGCTGTTTTACAATAATCAGAGTGCCCAGATGCCAGAGTCGTGTGTTAAAAGTGGCACATGTGGCACTTTGTACCCACTTTGGCTTGATGGCCCTCACCCACAGCTAGAAGATGGAGTAGTCACCCGAAAAGTGTGTGGTTCCCAATGGAATGACTGCTGTGGTATCTCTTCTCATCCCATACAAGTCAAAGCCTGCCCTGGAAACTATTATGTGTATGAATTTGTCAGGCCGCTATACTGTGCAGCTTACTGTGCTGGTAAACACACTGTCTTGTGTTCAATACATGCATATAACACACAGAATATACACTCCCTGCCCTCTGTTATTTATCACAGACTTTAAGCAGGAATTAGTGTTCACAGTAACAACAGAGGAATTTTCATTTACTGAATTTCTTGGTAAAGTATTTGATGTGTTATTTCATGTCATTGTCATATTTTATGAGATGTTTCATGTCTTTTGTAACACAAATACATGTAGATTTGTATTTACATGTTTTCCAATTGTCTGATTTAGGACTATTTTATTTAATGAAGTGATTTTTATTTGACTTAATATAGAATTTATTTAATTTGTGTGATGTGACATTTATTAAACTTAGCAGCCAAATATATACATATGTCATTGAACAAATTGTCATTAATCTTGTGGTTATTCTTTTGCAGGACACTGTTCTGAGCTCAACTGCACTGAGGATGAACAGTGTGAAGAGAAAGATGGCATTTACGGTTGTTCCTGCAAGAGGAAGCATCAGACGTCTAATTTTGGTTGAACTCATTTCACAACAACGTTTAAAAAATATATTAATTCTTGATTATTTTTTGGTTTCTGGTCACCGCTGACATTCTCTTGTATCTGTTGTATCTCAGACTTCAGTGAAACCTGTGAAAGCAGCTATGGCTCCATATCTCTGTCTCGCTGTCAGCTCTTTGATGCTGGTTTTCCTTCTGACGTCTTGCACCTCAATGACCCCAACTGCAAAGGAACAGTCCGAGATGGCCAAGTGGAGTTTTATTTTGACAATAACGAACACATCTGTGGCACAAGTATTGTGGTAGGATTCATTATGCATATGTTCATATGGGAATAAGAACATCTAATCCTTTTAAAAATGTTTTGTTACCTCTGATGATACATGCACATTGCAGAAACCTCTAATTCATGTGTGCATTTATATGTGGAAGACAGTGTTTAGAGTGTTTGCTCGTCTGCAATTTATCAAGTAGACGTCTCCAACTGGATGTTAAATAGACGTTTAGTATTGAGAATGTAAAACATTAGCAGATATTTGTACAGAGTAGATGTTTTCAGACCAAATGCTCTTTAAAATATATATTGCAGACATGTGCTATCTGAAAAAGGCTGGAGTACACTATATGAGTTTTCTTATCAGAACAGATTTTAAAGCATGAGGTATCATACACTCGGTGGCTATGTGAATGGTTACACAAAGTAAAATTGGATATCCCACACTACAAATCTGGGGATCATACACTGCACCAGAGTTTCAAGTCATTCGGAACACCACAAATTCATGCTGAAACCTGTGACTATTAAAGTAAACTGTATTACATTACAGTTTAAACAAAAATGGACATGGAAGAGTGCAAAATTGCTTATAATGAATTAAAATGTGTACAAGACAAGTTTCTTTAAAAAAGGACAAAATAAATCGAGTCCTAAAAATAAAAGATCCTAATACTAAAAAATAAGCCAAAGTACAAAAGAAAAAGAAAAAATAGCTGACCATGCTGTGGCATTGTCCTGGCCATATTGTTTAAAATAAAAAGCCATACCAGTGGCATGAGGCATGCAACATAAATTGTGCTTCCTATAAGTAAGCTGCAGATTTCTTAAGTCACAACCCCTGGGGTACACTGTAAAACCCAAAAAGTTAGGGTAACCATTTGAGGAAACCGATTGCAACAAACCATTTAAGTTCAAAAACTGAACCTAATGAGTACTGTGAACTTAATACATTTGAGTTGAAGTAATGAGGTATTTAATTAACTCATTGCACACTGAGTTCAAAACTCTTTTCAAATGAGTAGAATTAACTTTCAGTAAATTTTGAGTTAACTACACTCATTTCATTTGTTAAAGTTGACTGTTGGCATTTACAGTGTTTATAGTATTTATAGTTTCAGGCTTGACAAAACAAGAGTTTTTCTTATCTCAATATCTTTGTCTCGAAGAACCACCCCTACTCCCCCTCCCTTTCCAGATGGGAAACACGGTGGCCCAGTGATTAAGTGGCCCACAGTCCAAAAACACGCAACCTAATTAAATTGGAAATACAAAAAACTGATACCATAGCCAAGCTCTTAGCGAGTACACCTCTCCTCAGCCATC
Source organism: Danio aesculapii (assembly GCF_903798145.1). Taxonomy (NCBI): domain Eukaryota; kingdom Metazoa; phylum Chordata; class Actinopteri; order Cypriniformes; family Danionidae; genus Danio; species Danio aesculapii. The sequence continues at coordinate 40,379,255 of NC_079446.1, forward strand.
CATATCTGTCATTAGCCAGAAATAAGCCGGGGGGAGTTCATTGAGACCGACCGAGCTCAAACTCCCCTCTCGCCCTGCAAACGGGAGGAAACCCAGGGCTCGAGTATCTCATAAGCTCAGGGCTCTCTCCCAGGACAGCATGCCAAACAAGCTTTATTTTCAATCATCAGCTAAGTGTGAACTCTTGAAAGATGTTTAGTATATTGCAGCCTTAAACGTTCAAATTATCTTCCCCTCAACAGGAAAACGGAACCCACATCATCTATGACAATTTAATTCTGGGTGAATCTGGAACTGGGCCTGTTATCAGCAGGACAAAATTCCTGAAGATACATTTCCAGTGTGTTTATTCATTAGCACAAACCTTCTACATGAACATTGACCCTGAGGGGAGGTGCGAATTGCATTTATATATGGCAAATGTTTCTAAAACCACACGAACAGCTTTAAAAACAATCTTCTGTTATTTCTAAAGCACTGTGCAAAGGATCGTTCCTGCTGTTCAAGGGACATATAAGGTCAGGATGATCCCTTATAAGGATGCTGAATTTTCTCAGCCTTTTGGTTCGAAGGTGAATATAAGCCTGAACGAGCAGATTTATGTGGAGGTTTATGCTGATGCAGTTGACAGTCTTCAGGTTGCTTCAGTGATTGACAAATGCTGGGCCACACCTGGGAACAATTCTGATGATTTACTCTTCTGGGACCTCATAGTTGACAAGTAAGCCACTTGTTTACCTTGTTATTTTACTTCTTTTTATTGTATATTTATATGTATTTTAAACAATAGATGTACAATTGGATCATTGATCATTCATTAGTTGGAAAATAATTCATTTTTGAATATTTCTGATGATTTTGGGTGTGCAAATCGTGCAATTTTAATGATCTTCTTAAATATTTATTTTACATTAGTTAATTTACACATTTTTTGAGAGAACATTATTATTATTATTATTATTAATATTATTACTAATACTAATAATAAGTATTATTATTATTATTATTAATGTTTTCATCATTTGACAATATTATATTATGTTATGTTGTGTTGTGTTATATTAAATATAATTATTATATAATAATACATTATATTTTTATATACTATTATCAATTATTATCTTTATATCCAGGTGTCCCAATCCAAATAACCAAGTGAAGGTTCTGCAGAATGGTATTTCCATATCCAGCCGTTTCTCCTTCAACATGTCTATCTTCACTGAAAATGCCACCGAAGCCTACCTATACTGCACTGTTCACCTTTGCATTCTGACAAACAGTAACTGCTCAGTGGTGAGTTTATAGATCCCTTTTTTTAGATATTTTGAATTGGCATCCATGAAGCACACACACCTCACTGATACTTGTGGTTGTTTTCTGCTGTAACTAAGATGATTATTATAAAAATGTGGGATTCTTAATGTGTTCAATAGTAGCCTACAGTACTCTACTCACCAAGGCTGTATTTGATCAAGAATACAGTAAAAAAAAAAGTTGTATTACAACTTAAAATAGTTCACATATTTTCAAAACACTGGGTGTGTGTTTTGCAGCTTCATTATCCCAGTCTTAGATATTACATGATTCATCAACAATCATTATAAAATGATCTGCTGCTCAAAAAAGCATGCATTATTATTATTATTATTATTATTATTATTATTATTATTATTACTACTACTTCTACGACTACTATTATTATTACTATTATTATTATCATCATCATTATTATTATTATTATTAGTTGTAGTATCATTATTATCACCTGTGTGTTGAAAAGTGTTGAGATGGTTTTTGTTTATTTATGTGAAAACTGATACGTTAAAGGTAACTTTAGTTACATTTACATCAAGAACACATTAAATAGTTCAAAATTGAAAGTAAAAAAAATATTTGGCAGAATAGTTGACACTCCATTTCACTGTGGTGACCCCTGATAAAGAAGGGACTAAGCCGAAGGAAAATTAATGAACGAATGAATTAAAGTAATAAAAAACTTCAAAATGTAAGTACAAATAATAATTGATTACAACGGCATGGAAAATCAACATATTACCACATATTATAATGCTAAAAATGTAGTTTTAAACCACAGAAATTAATTAAACTTACTCTACATTCAATAAGAAAACCATACTTTTGAAATTGTAATAATCTTTAACAATTTCAAATTTTTTACAGCAGCCGTAGTAAGTAGAATAGTCTTCATTCTATCAACATTCAAGCTCATTCCAAACCTTTTATATATATATATATATATATATATATATATATATATATATATATATATATATATATATATATATATATATATATATATATATATATTATTGAGTATTGGCAAACAACTTCGAGCCAGGAATTGAACTCGGGTCATGGTAAGAAACATTTTGCTGTGTGTCAATGGACTTGGCACACTAACTGAAAGGCTATCGGAGTAGAAACGTACCTCAAACTTTTGATGGGTAGTGTATGTTTTGCTTATAACTTTTAGGACTGTGGCTCTGGACGTAACCGGAGAGAGATCAGATCTGTGAACATACTGGACAGTTCTTCTGTATCTGTGGGTCCGTTGATGATAAACTCTAAAGACAAAGGTGATTTCTGTTATTTAATCTAGACTATTTTGATATTGTTCATCATTCAAATCTGCCACATTTCATTCATGCAGTTGATCATCATTAACATACTCTTTTACTCCTCCTTATTCATTCTTAGAGATACATGCCCAAAACCAAGTGCTGGTGTCCATGGCTGCAAGTCTGTGCGCGTCTCTGATTATGATAGTTGTTTCTATGATTATTGTTTTGCAATATTTTTAATAAGAATCACTGTAGGGATACTGGTTTTACTATGTGTTAGAACTCTGAGAAATCTGGGGTTACACTTTATTTTGATGGTCCCTATTGCACATTTTGTTTTCAAAAAGTTGCATTGCAACTACATGCCAATTACTTCTCATTTGAGTGTTGGTAGACTGTCTGCTTAATATCTGTTGATACTGCTCCTTCAACAGACATTTACCTGACTATAAGAAACTTTGCAAGTACACGACTTACTCTAACCCCAACCCTAACCCCAACCTAACAGTCTACTTATAATCTAATAAGAATTGGTTGCGTGTATAACTCAAATTCCACAAAAAGTGTTAAAGGGACTATTAAAATAAAGTGATATCAAATAAAATTCTGAATTCCAAGAGATTGAATTCTGGAAAAAAGGTTTGAATTGAGAGATATAAACTCTAAATTATTTTATTTTGCACATTTTTATATTAACATTAAATTCTTTCTTTTTTTCTCTCTGGATTGTGTTATATAAATGTGTGACTAAATGTGCAAGTTTAGTACTTAAAATGATGAAATACAACCTTACAGTTCTGAAGAAAACTAAATATTTTTCACAGTTGTGTGTTTGCATCTATTAGCAGTTCAAGATGTTTTGAAAAATTGGGAAATTGTAAGAGATATACTCAGAAATCTGATTATTTATTTCAATAGCAATTCTGACTTTTTTCCCCCCTCAGTTTGAGATAACGTCTCATTTTTATGTCAGAATTATGACTTTATTTATGACTTTTTTTTCATTTTATTTTAATGTTTAATGTTAAATGTTTATATCTGACAGTCACTTTTAAAAAATTTACATATACACTGTATGTATGTAAAAAAAAAATCACATTTTGTGATAAGCTCAGAGTTCTAACTTGTAATTCTACAAATTGCAGATACGTAAACTTAAAAATCGTACTTCTATTTCTCCCAATTCTGTTTATATATCACTAATTTAACTTTTTATTTTCTCATAATCAAAAAATGTATGATATAAACTTGCTAATGTGAGTTATAACTTGAAATTGTGAGTTACAACTACAATTCTGAGAAAAAAGAGAGAAATGTGAGAAATAAACTTTATTTATTTATTTTTTAATAGCAGAAATGGGCTTCTTCCTTAATCATTACTTATGTGGGATAACATATAAAACAATAAATTAAAATGCATTAAAAATCATTTTTGTATGTGTTTTCATTAACAAGGCAATAATAAATCCAGGGGTGCCACTGGCCGGTACAGACTCTATGACAACATTGAATATATCATAAATATATCAACCGATGTTTCAGACTGTTTCAGAATTTAAAATGCATGTGTGTGAGATCATTGTAAATAAATCAGCTTAGCCAGCCTTGACCAAGCAGATTTATTCACAACAATCTCACAGAAATGACTAAACAAAAAACAAACAAACAAACAAAAAAGTATTTCCCAATATGGTACAGTTGACAGTAATAAACAATCAGTCTTCATGAAAAATACAGTTTATGTCTATGAAAAAACCCATATGGAAACATTAATATGTTTTGGGGTGTTGTTTTGCTGCATATTTAAAACTTTGCATCACAGAGTTCAGGTTATTCCTGAAACCCAAACCCACATGTGTTGTACTTTTTAAACCGATCTTAACTGTAAATACAAAGAACAACAACAACAACACTGACAGAGGCCAGAGGTTAATTCATCATTACTGGCTTCAAAGAAATATTTAAACTCTTTCGTCACAACCTCATTTTCTCATGTCAACAACAAGAAAAAGTGTCAGAGGGCAAAGGTTGAATCATCAACAATAGGTTCAAAGAAATATTAAAGATGATCTTTGAACAATAATATCTCCTGTCAGCAGCAACAAAAAGGCAAGCAGCGTATTGGATTAAGTGTTAAACTTTGACGCAGAGAAACTAAAAGAGTACTTTCTATACTCCAGTCACCTTTATTTTCAGTGTTGAAAATAGATTTTACAGTGAATGTGTCCTTTTTAAACAACCGTTTAATAACTGTACACCACACCAGAGATGCCCAAACTACACTGTAAAATGCAGGGTTCCACACGGTTTCTTTATGTTGTCCCAACACAAATCAACTAAGTTAATTTTATTATTTTTACAAATTCAAATGGATTGAACATAAAACAATTAAGTTGTCTTGCCCAGAAAAAAAAAGAATTGTGTTGTTTCAACTCATTTTAAATAAGTAGTTTGAACAAGTAATTTTTTTCTAAAGTGCAGGCGCAAAGTTGGCCCATGGTAACCTTTGATTTGGCCCGCCATCCCATCTCAGAAGAGATGGAGAATGATGGGAAAGTTGGGGCGAATGCCTTTAACAGAGCTCGTCATTTCTAATTTTAACAAAACCTTTTGTTTGTTTGCTTAATTGTTGAGACACTACAAAGCAAATAAAATTATTCAATTAAACTTTGTGCATGAATCAGATTTTAAAAAGTAAGCATTATCAATGTGCAAATCAAGTTTATTCAATGTATTCAGCATTGGACACCATTGTGTTTATATATATATATATATATATATATATATATATACATATATATATATATATATATATATATATATATATATATATATATATATATATATATATATATATATATACAAGTCCCCCTTTAATTTTTTTCTTTTTTAAATATTTCCTAAATGATGTTTAAGAGAGCAAGGAAATTTTCACAGTATGTCTGATAATATTGTTTCTTCTTCAGAAAGTCTTATTTGTTTTATTTCGGCTACAATAAAAGCAGTTTTTATTTAAAAAAAAATATTTTAAGGTCTAAATTATTAGCCCCTTTAAGCTATATATGTATTTTGATAGTCTACAGAACAAACCATCGCTATACAATAACTTACCTAATTAGCTTAGTTAAGCCTTTAAATGTCACTTTAAGCTGTATAGAAGTGTCTTTAAAAAATATCTAGTCAAATATTATTTACTGTCATCATGGCAAAGATAAAATAAATCAGTTATTAGAAATGAGTTATTAAAACTATTATGTTTAGAAATGTGGGGGTCTAATAATTCTAACTTCAACTGTATATATAATTATTAATATAATTGTTTTTCAATTGATTTTTGGTTTATCAATTAATTTTGTTTATAAATTAGGGAATTATCATGACAACTTTAATGTAATAGTGTGATTTATTTAACTTCGGCCCACATCCCTCAATCAAGTTTGTTTTTTGGCCCTTCATAAGAAAAAGTTTGGGCACCCCTGTTCTAAATCTACAGCATTATGTCGTAATGTGTAGTTATGTGTTTAATTGTATATTATCGTAAACAGTAATCAACATAGTTTATCACAATTAAGCAAAGAAGTTTAATTGATGATCTGGATATTAGATCATGTTATGATTTCTGTTTGCAGCACATTTCTTGCTAATGTCATGTAGATTTGGAGTAAATTGCAAAGTGTTACCTATATATTTATTTATCTATTTATTTAATATATTTATGCATGCATGTTTGTATGTGTGTGTATATGAAGAAAAAAACTGTTATTATGATATTTGGTTCACTTTATTCTATTTGAGTAAAATAATTTTGTGATTAATTATAATTTTTAATACGTATTTTAATTCAAAACGATTGATTACACTATTTTGAAAAAGACCATATGTTTTTACCTTTGCAAGAGGAAACACATATGATGGTTTCAGTCGGATAGTCTAGGGAAGTGTTCCACCTAGTGGTTCTTCGGATAATACAATCACGAGGTACTTTTTATGCCCCACGTGTTTGAAAACACGACTCACTGTGATGGTTGAGAAAACGACTTGCTTTGCATAAGTATTTCCCCTTGAAAATGAAGTAAAGCGGCATTGTCTATAGTATACAGCCCATGCACAATGTTTCACGCCACTTTGCAAAGTTTGAACACTCCGAGGCACTGATTCGAAACAAGAACTCGTCGAGAGAGTGGACAAATGTCTCAGTGATTGACATGCTGGACAACTGTACAGGTAAGATGCTCATTACTCTCTCTCCGCTGGGACCTTTGTCTCAGTATGAGTAAACACATGACATCTGCTTCCATTTAACTCTCTATTTTTATTTGTTTATTTATTTAGTTATTTATTTTATATATGTAAGGGTTGCTGTGTTGTAGGCCGTAGCTTACAAATCTGCCGTTGATGTAGGCTATATAACCTATATACAGTCTATCGTATCGTATGCTGATTGTTCACTATCGCAACAGGAGTTCGATTCAGTGAATATTTGTATCTATTATATTTCTAAGAATATTATAAATATTATATCCATCCATCCATCTATATCCTCCTGAGATCCTGCCCATTGACTTGTGTCCTCTGTAGTGGACATTGTGTTTTCATGAATTTTCTTTGAATTTTTTGAGCTACTCTGTCAAGTCCTGTTGTACTGTTCAGAGGACATCCTGGGCTTTTTAGTGATATGTCATTTCATTAGCTGCCATGCTAGGAACCACTTCTTAAACTGCATCCAAAATGGCCGACATACAAAAAAAAAAACACATTTAATGGGAAGGAGAGTAAAATCTAACTTTTTAAATGTTTTTTTTTACTATTATTATTACATGTATATTTGTTTATTAAATTGTCTGGAACAATACATTTAGCTTTCAAAGCTGTTTACTTGTTTGCATTTCAAAATATCATCCGTTGTTAAATGTCCACTATAGTGGACACCAGGACCATCTTAATGTAATTAATGACTGCATGTTGTAGGAGGCAGAGATGATTCTTCATAAAATAGTTGAGAGAGACTCTGACTTAGAGTCTGGCAATCAGATAATTAGAGAATGACAATCAGTTTTAAATCGCTTTTATGTTAAATTTGTTTTGGATGAACATCACTTCTTATTTTATTTATTTTTGTAATTCGGTTCTCTTTCAGACTAAACTGTTTCAAGAATTTTAATACAAAAGGAAAAAATGGCTTTTGTTCAGTTTTTGTTTAATATTGGATTAATATCCCTTTACAGCCATATCCTGTACAGTATTGTTGTCTGAGTGACGGTCGTTTCAAACTAAAATGGTCCTGTGGTCCACTACAGTGGACATGCTGTAAAATTAAAAATAAAAGCATAACGTAAAAACTCTAAATAGTAGAATCTTTTTTTAACCCAAAGGATGTAGGAAATCACAGATTTTTTTTTCTTTGGGTCTCAGGAGGATATATATATATATATGCAACATATGATGTTATTTCTAAGCAGTTGTGAAATCGTGAAGACATTTATAAAACATGTAAAGAGGTCAAATAGGAACCAGGAATGATTTTGTTACAAACAGGAGATGGATTTCCAACATTGAGACTGGGTTAAAATACAATATGCGTTGTGCTATTTGATCACATCTTGTGACATCTTGACCAGTTTTTTGGTTGTGTTGAAATCGTTGGTCCATGTTGTGTTCATATTTTAGTCAAACTACCAAAGTTCATCTGCTGAAAAAACCCAGCATATGCTGGTAAGGTAGGATTTGGTGCTGGTTTGGTGGTTTAAGGTCTTATTTTATTCATTTGTTTATTGCATTTATACAGGGACAATGTACAGCATGTGCCAGAGTTTGGCTATAAGGCTAATTTACATCTGTAGTCCCTGGACAGGAAGTTGTAACAAGTTTAATAATATTTAAAAAATGTTTTTAATAGTGCAATATTTTACAGTGTTACAGTATAATACACACAATACATCATAGTCAATAAAATCAAGTCAAATCAGTGCTTGCATATTTGATTTTTTTTTAAGCCAAACTTTAAGGACAGTTTTAAAAACATTAACAGTGATTCTCTCTGTAATATGCACTGGTATTTTATTCCATCTTTCCGCTGCTTTGACTGAAAAAACTGATTGTCCAAAAACAGTTCTCTTGAGTTTAACTGTACAATCACCTCTAACCCATGACCTAGTCTGTCTTATATTGTCCTTGCAGTCGATCACACATTGTTTGAGAGGTGGTGGTGCAAGATCATGAAATATTTTATACATTTAGCACACATCAGCATAAACTCAGAAATTGTCAAATGTTTATAATTTATGTAGTTCAATACAGTGACAGTAATAATAGCTCCTTGACCTTTAAGCCAATTTTTTTTACAGTTTGTTTATAAATAATATACAATAGTTTTAATGTTGTTATGTTCACCAACTTGCTGGTCCTTTATCGGCACTTGCTTTTCCTTTGCTGGCAAGGTATGTTTTGATGCTGGTTTAAGCAGGTTCTTGCTGGTGATTTGCTGCTCATATACCAGTGACTAGAAAGAACCAGTTAAACAAGGTATACCGCGGTTTGGAAAAGTCAACGTTTTAAAACCGCCAAAATTTTCTGTAATACCGTTCCTAAGGTATGTGTAATATTTTTATTTCCTTTTTTTTTTTTTTTTTAGAACAACAGTATCTCCATCAGAAAAAAATATCCAAAGATGCCATTTTAAATTGTAAAGAAATTTGTGTTTTTGAAACAAATAAAGACAGCAGAAGTCAAAGATTCATTTAAATTATTATATAAAATATTTTAAATCTTTCAAAAAAATAAAATATATTGTTTTCTAAGGGGAAAAAAGTTAGTTTTTTACCCAGACATTTAAAAAGAATAGAATTTAGAGCAGTGAGCACAATACCGTGAAACCCTGATATTTTTATCAAAGGTTATCATACCGTCAGAATCTTATACCTGCCCATGCCTACTTGGGACCCCCCAGGGGGTCACGAGACAATGATGGGGGGTCGCTTGGTGATTTTCCAAAAATTAAATTCATTTTATTAAACTATTAGAATTACAATATTTTAACCTTAACCTACAAAAGGACAAAAAAGTGGTTACTAGTTACATTAAAAAAACAACATGCAAATAAAAAGCCATCAGCCCTTCCATTTTTTTTTTGCGACCCCTGGAATGATTATGTAATATTAAAGGCACAGCACATTGATTTTAAGGCACCAGGTTAAACTTTCTGACACCTTTATGGCACTCGCGTACAAGTGGCGTTCTTCAAAATTAAATGATGAATACACTTGTGCTTATAGCGATATGTTCACTGCTGTGTAAGGTTTTTATATTTATAACCACCTCAGAGGATATTGGGGGTCACGAGTCACTAGCATTGTAATTTTGTAAGTTTTGGAACCCCTGCTATAGACCCATAGCAACAGTAAGGTACAGAACCCTTTTCTTTTTTGTTCACACACATGTTGGTGCAAGAACAAGTGATTATGTCCACGGGCCCAGATCTGTGTGGTATCTTACTGATTAGGATGTTTTTTTTTTTTTTCCCGTAAAAAAACTGTCCCCAACATGTCTACAGTACAGAATGTCTGTACTGCATTCTGATCAATGAGCATTAGATGGCACTGCATGCAAACCTTTGTGTCCTGAGCCTGGAGTCACTTTGAGGCACAGCGTTACATTTGTATCAGCATAATTTTCTCAGTTCTCTGCAGAGCAGACATTTGTATCTTAATGGTGCATTGTGTAAGTGTGTGTGTCTCTGCCACTGAAAGAATCATGTTTGTCTAACATGATCGATATGCATCTCACCTCGTCAAGCTGGGGATGAAATTGAAATTGATTTGTGAACAGTGTTATTCAAAAGATCCACCCTGAGATGCAGCTCCTTTGTCTGCAATGACACAAGTCTGTGAGATATAAAAGGGTCATGATGATTTCTCTGAGACTTCACTTCCTTGACGTTTCAAGATTTGTTGTACTCTACATGAATTATTATCCATGACTACACCTTCACTCGCATATATTTTTCAGCAGCAGATATTATTCCATCTGTGGTTCCATTACTTTGAGTAATGCGTCCTAATTAGCTAACTATAAAGATGAAACACTTTCATTTATAATGCATTATGATTTTTGCATTTTTAAAATGTGAGGTGCGCCTCACTCCATTAGGAAAATGAGAGCCCATGTTGTTCTTTTCACACAGAATCACGTGTTGTAGGATGCCAGCGAGCCCAACGTTTGCTCTCTGGTACAATGTCTGGCACACTGATGCTCAAACGCTCGCCAAAGCATTCGAATAGCATGTAATTACAGTAAATTCATGCATCCTGCGTCCTCTTATGAATTTGTTCACATTGTCAGTGCTTCAAAGGAACAGTGAAAATCCCAATGAAAAAAGCAGACTACAAAAAGGAGATTCAAGACAGGATGTTCATGCTGCTCTTTTCCATATAATAAAAGTGAATGTGACATGATGTACTACTAATGTCTATATGACTAATTTTCTTTTTAAAGGCACAGTTGACCCAAAAAGTGAAATGTACTCACTATTTTCTCACCATCAAGTGATTCTAAATATGTTTGAGTTTCTTTATTCTGTTGACTACAAAAGAAGATATTTTGAACAAAGCTGAAAACCTGTAACCACTGACATCTATAGTAAATACAAATACTAGGACAGTCAGTGGTTACCAGCTCTTTTCAAAACAGCTTTTTTGTGATCAACAGAAAAAAGACACTCAAGCAGGTTTTGAACAAGTAAAATTTGAGGAAATTACAGAAATCATAGAATTTTTCTGTTTTCTCTTTAAGACTTGTTTAATATAGTATTTAAATAACGGGAAAAAATATATTTATATACAGTTGAAGTCAGAATTATTAGCCCCCCTGTTTATTTTTTCCCCCAATTTCTGTTTAACGGAGTGAAGATTTTTTTTCAACACATTTTTAATCATAATAGTTTTAATAACTCATTTCTAATAACTGATTAATTTTATCTTTGCCATGGCGACAGTACATAATATTTTACTAGATATTTTTAAAGATATTTACATTTAAAGGCTTAGCAAGGCTAATTAGGTTAACTAGGCAGTTTAGGGTAATTAGGCAAGTTATTGTATATTGATGGTTTGTTCTGTAGACTATCGAAAAATATATAGTTTAAAGGGGCTAATAATTTTGACCTTAAAATGGTTTAAAAAAATTAAAAACTACTTTTATTCTATCTGAAATAAAATAAGACTTTCTCCAGAAGAAAAAATACTATCAGACATACTGTGAAAATTTCCTTCCTCAGTTAAAGATCATTTGGGAAATGTTTAAAAAAAGAAAAAAATTAATAAATCAAAGGGGGGCTAATAATTCTGACTTCAACCGAATATACCTGACAAAAGACTTGTGGCCTATCCAAGTTTTATAAACAACAAATAATAACTTGACTTCTAGTTGATCATTTGGTATCAGAAGTGGCTTATATGAAAGGCAAAGGCCTCTAGATTACGCTTATTTTACCAAAATAAAATACGATCATGCCATGATTTTTAATTATTTAATTGGGACAGTAAGGTCTGACTTTGCTTAGACAAAAGTCTTGTCACTTAACAGAAATAATGTACAGTATTGAATATAAAGTCATGGTGCAGTGGAAAAAGAATGAATATTGTGTATGACTCCCATGAGCAAAGAAAGCGTTTTTGCATGCAGGACTCCCAGAGTTCATCAAGATTTTTTAAATTCATCTTCAATGCCTCCTCTTCCATATTACCCCAGACATGCTCAATAATGTTTAAATCTGGTGACTGGGCTGGCCAATCCTGGAGCACCTTGACCTTCTTTGCTTTCAGAAACTTTAATGTGGAGGCTGAAGTCTGAGAAGGAGCGCTATCCTATTGAGGAATTTGCCCTCTCCTGTGGTTTGTAATGTAATGGACAGCACAAATGTCTTTAACCTCAGGCCGTTAATGTTGCCATCCACTCTGCAGATCTCTTGCACGCCCCCATACTGAATGTAACCCCAAACCATAATTTTTCCTTTACCAAACTTGACTGACTTCTGTGAAAATCTTGTGTCCATGCAGGTTCCAATAGGTCTTCTGCAGTATTTGTGATGATTGGGATGCCGTTCAACAGATGAATCATCAGAAAAATCTACCTTCTGCCACTTTTCAAAATGATCAACTAGAAGTCAAGTTATTTGTTGCTCTTACAACTGGGATCGCCCACAAGACTTTTGTCAGATAGTGTAGTGCATATTCAATTCTTCACAATGAGATACAAATTCGACATTGTACATGCTACAACTGTGAATATTTAGGTTTTAAACAACTTTCAAAAGATGGATCAAAGTAACAGATTCCCACTAAAAATGTAAGAGACCTTTAAGAGCAGTATTTCTTGAGCTTCACACTGTACTGTTTCTGAAGTGAATTCCCTAAATAATCGTTCCCTGCGGACACAAAATTCAGCATGTCTTTTGATGATTGCTGTTGGTGTGGCAATCTTATACTGTTCTGAAACCATCTGCTGTCCAGTATTTCTGATCAAAGTAATATTACAGTGAATAAAGACTAAAGTTATGATCAATAATTTTACCATAATCAACAGGGGCATCAGGTTTTGTTTGTGCGTGGAAGGCTTTGCAGAGCTCGCAATTTAAGTGTTGCCATGTCTACTCTCTATAAGCAATTATATTCTAATAAATGCATTTGGGATTAAAATATGTAAACACTGATGGTCAAAATATTTGTATTCCTACTATGGACGTCAATGGTTACAGGTTTTTAGCTTTCTTCAAAATATCTTCTTTTGTGTTGAACGGAATAAAGGAACTCAAAAAGGTTTATGGGGTGTATTAAGCAGGCAGGGTTTTTAAATTAATTTTATTTCGGACCTGTCTTATTTAACATTTTTTTCTATCAAGATCTGGCAACATTTGAGTAGCACATCTTTCCTTGTGATTTCTTACTCCACATATACAGAACAGAGAAACAACTCTGATACATGCTGACATGTCATTAATATCTAGTTGTTCAGTCCAATTCTGTGCACATTGCAAATAAGTTTTGTCCGTTGCATGCATTTATTTAAAAAATAATACTTGTTATTCAGTTGTAAATGCTGTTGTTGTCACTTCATGGATTACTGACAAAAGTCTTGTCGTTGATCCCAGTTGTAAGAGCAACAAATAATAGCTTGATTTTTAGATGATCAAAGTGGCATAAGGTAGATTTTTCTGATGAATCAGCTGTTGGACTGCATCCCAATCATCACAAGCACTGCAGAAGACCTATTGGAACCAGCCCAAGATTTTCATAGAAACAGTCAAGTTTGGTGAAGGAAAAATCATGGTTTGGGGTTACATTTAGTATGGAGGTGTGCGAGAGATCTGCGGAGTGCATGGCAACATCAACAGGCTCAGGTATCAAGACATCTGTGCTGCCCATTACATTACAAACCACAGGAGGTCAAATAATTTAGCAGGATAGCACTCCTCATACTTCAGCCTCCACATCAAAGTTCCTGAAAGCAAAGAAGGTCAAGGTGCTCCAGGATTAGCCAGTCCAGTCACCAGACTTGAACATTCTTAAGCATATCTGGGGTAAGATGGAGGAGGCATTGAAGATGAATAAAAATAATCTTGATGAACTCCAAGATCATCCAAGTCATCCAAGATCATGGGAGTCATACACAATATTCATTCTTTTTCCACTGCACCATGACTTTATATTCTATACTGTACATTATTTCTGTTAAATGTCAGCCTTTTGTCTTTGCAAAGTCAGACCTTACTGTTCTAATTAAATCATTAAAAATCAAGGTATGATCATATTTTATTTTGGTAAAATAAGTGTAATCTTGAGGCCTTTGCCTTTCATATAAGCCCCTTCTGATACCAAATGATCAACTAGAAGTCAAGTTATTATTTTTTTGTTCCTAAATCTTGGATAGGCGACACGACTTTTGTCAGGTAGTGTACTTTCTGTAAAACACTAGGGATATGTAAGCTAAAAGGTGCTAAAATGTGTCATTTAGATACTAATATGCCGTTTTTAAGGTACCAATATACGTAATTAATCAATAACCATAAATAATGTTCAAATGTGTCAGTTTTGAAAAGCCAACACCCTGGGACAGTTGTTTGACCTTTTTTCCTGACTTTTCATTTCCATTGCAAGAGAAAAGCAGCCCAGGTGTTTTTTAAATGAATGATGATTTTTCTTTTCTCATTGAAATAACCCATTCATGCAAACGGATATTCACATACCTTTATAACCTTGAAGAACACCAATTATTGACTTGGCATCGGTCAGAATTTCAAAATCACATTCTTAACTTCAATAAAGCGGATATGCAAAGATTTTTATTGTGCTTTTTTTCATAACAAAGGCAAAAAGGCTGTCACTGATACACCATTTTAAAAGAGAGTAAAGTACCATTTTGGCAATAATTAGGGCTGCACAATATATTATTTTAGAATTGATGTCTTGAATTGATTGTACTGAACTCCATTAGTCACATCACAGGGCCTGCCATGCTTGTCAGTTGTCACTGCAAAGTTTAAGCTTAAAAGTGTCAAGTTTATTATTTTGGATGTGTTTTTAGGGCCTGTAACTGTGTATTTTGTAAGCTTTTTGTAAGTTTGTAACCTTAAATAAATAAATAAACATTAATATTTGTTATACAATGAAGACAATGCAATGTTTTTTTTGTATTGTTTTGTTATTATATTTGATTATTAAATTTTTATATCAGCATTAGACTCCCCAGAAAACCATATAATTATGGACAAATTGTTTTCCATACTTTTTTTATCCATGCTTGTGATTTAGTTTATAATATTTTATGCAGATGCACTCTCCTACAAAATACTTTCAATAAATCTAAAATTATACCTTCTTTCAGAGTAAAGCTATTTAATTCATCAGGTGAAAGTTGTATTTGTATCGCAATATAAGTGCAGAAAAACAAAACATTGCAATGTCATTCTTCTTCAAAATCATGCAGCCCTAGTAATAATAAATACATTTTTAAGTACATTTTTTAGGTTATTAATTGGGGTAGGTAACTCTAAAATGATAACTGTAATCATTTTAACCACCCTTTAATTGTTTCTAACCTTTGTGACTTTCATTCTTCTGTTGAAGAAGATTTTCTGAAAAATGTTACCGTTCACTTCCATAGTATTTGCTTTTCCTACTACTGTATGTAAGTCAATGGTTCAACAAAAGAAATTAACTAATAAATATTTTAAATATTATTATTTGTATGTTTATTAAATACATTATTAAATATTGAGCAAATTTTCTGTTTATGATTTAGCTTATTACATTTTATGCAGATAAACTGTCTACCAAAATCATTTAATCTAATCATTTAATCATTTCAATCTAAAATTAAGGGCCCTATCATACAGCCGGTGCTGGTCTAAAGTCCAGCGCAGAGCGTGTTAGTTATGCGCCTATGCTAGTCCAAACACTTAACACACACAAGATGTACAGCAATACACAAATATATTTACATATGAAAAAAAGAGATTAAAATGTTACAAAAATTATTACTTTCTACATAATTATATGCATATTTATATTTGTCTTTTATTAAAAACAAGTTTCGATTTGTCCATCTGTCGGGTTTTAGAGATGTATGCCCCATATCACCATTTGGGGCATAAGAACAGGACGTTGTTTGAATTGACCTACATTTTTTTGACCACACTTCATTATTATTGTTCATTTATTCGTTTGCTGGAAATTAGAACTGAATTTAGAAATAGATTTGGAACCATATTTTTCTGTCCTTAAAATAGCAAAAGGGCATTAGGATGCCCTTAATACTTTTGCGCCACGCGCTTTAGACTTTGCGCCTAGACCATTAAAATAGAGCCCTAAAACTTCTTTCCAAGTAAAGCTATTTTATTCATCAAGTAAGGTTTGTGTTCGTATCGCAATATAACTGCAGTCAAACAAAATAATGCAATGTCATTCTTTTTCAAAATAATGCTGCCCTAGTTATAATAAATACATTTTGAATACATTTTTTAGGTATTTCACTCCAAAATAAAAATTCTGTCATCAATTTACTAACCATTTACTTGTTTCAAACCTATGTGACTTTCTTCTGTAGAACACTAAAGAGGGTATTCTGAAAAATGTTTCCATTGACTTCCATTAATACTTGTTTTTCCTATACCATGGAACTCAATGGTTACAGGCCTTTAGCTTCTTATTTTGTCTTCAACAGAAGAAAGAAACTCATAAAGGTTAGGAACCACTTTAGAGAGAGGTAATAGTAAGTACATTTTCATTTTTGGGTGAACTATACCTTTTATGTTCAGAGATGTACCTTTTGTAAAGGTATTGGTATGGTGACAGCTTTTGTACTCTTTCTTTCTGAAAATGGTCACCATTCACTTCCATTGCACAGGAAAAGGGCAGCTTAAGCATTCTGGATAACCTCTACTTTTGTGTTCTATGAAAAGAAAGTCAGGTGCAGTGGGTAGCACAATTGCCTCACAGCAAGAGGGTCACTGGTTCGAGCCTCAGCTGGGTCAGTTAGCATTTCTGTGTGGAGTTTGCATGATCTCCCCGTGTTCGCGTGGGTTTCCTCCGGGTGAATAGGTGAATTGGGTAAGCTAAATTGTCCATAGTGAATGTGTGTGAATAAGTGTGTATGGATGTTTCCCAGTGATGGGCTGCAAGTGGCGTCCGCTGTGTAAAACATATGCTGGATAAGTTGGCGGTTCATTCCACTATGGCGACCCCTGATTAATAAAGAGACCAAACCGAAAATGAACGAATGAATGAAAATAAAGTTAGTTTTTGGATGAATTTGATGAATAAACTTTGACAGAGTTGTCTTTTCTCAGTTCATTCAACGTATAGAACATACACAAGCATACATATTTATATATCCAGCTTGACTGGGCCTGCCAGAGCCTGAACTGGGTGAATTATTATTTAAAGGGCAGAGAGATGAACTAATCAAACAGAGGACAAGGGCCATTAACCAGCCATGAGAGAGAATAAGAGAAGGGGAGAGAAAGATTAATAACAAGCGTCTGCGATTCTACGAAAAGCCTGTTAGCCTGCAACTCACTGGAGCTTCGGATATTTTAACATACGATGTTACCGAGTTGTTAACATGGATAATGAACACACACAAACACACACACAAAAAAGTTCAGCACCGAGTTCATCTTTTTCTTTTGTTGTTTACTGCAAGTATTCAGAGATGCACTATGAAAACGCCCTTTCTGAATGTATGTCCCTCACCAAAGAAACTGATTTATGAATGATAATTAAATGCTCGCTGGAAGAACCAGCAGGAGAAGTCACAAATGTACACACACACACGACACAGACACGTACAGACATTTGCTGATTACTTTTGGCCTGGCCATTCATTCATGTGTCTGTGTGGATTTTCTCTCTGCATTTTCCCTATAATGAAATGCTGACTTTGTGGCATGTTTGATTTAAATGATTTTGGCATACATTGATATCACCGGCTCGGAAATGTGATCTGTGCAAAACTCATTAAAATAGCAGAAACTAATATCAGAGAGACCAATAGGACATTACCTGTACCTGTCTCCTCCAGGGAGCAGAATTATCTGGGAAACACAGCGTCGTAAACAGGAATCCAAGTTAATGATGCTTTAATGATTCGTCAAATAATGGCCTGCGAAGCTGTATTTAGCTATCCCAGTCGCAGATACATGCATTTTTTGAATGAACTGTCTCTGGATCTTTCTTGTTTGGCAGTGATTCATACTGTAGATGAAAAATCAGGGCTGTTTTCTCTGAGGAGGTTGATATAAAACTTACTGTGGTGGAAGTTAATCTATGCGGTGGTTTCCAGACTTTATATGATGTCTCTGCTTATGAATGAGGACGATACATATGTTTCTGAGATTGTGTTTAAGATGCATCACAGTTCATTTGTGGGTGCGGTGGTAAAGAGAACTTTATGAAGCATCATCTTTATGATGCAGTTTCTGTACAACATTGCCGTTTTTACTGGAATTTAAACTAGATTTCATTAGCTCAGATTAGATTTGATGTCTACAGTGAGACGGAGCATCTTGGCAGTAAGACTACATATTTTAATGCAATATTGTAAAAACAAAAACAAAATGTTTAAAAAGGAACATTCATTGACAATGATGAGTAAGAATTTTTTACAGTATTTATGAGTCATGTTAAAGTTAAATATTTAATATGGAGCTACTGTTTTTTACAGTGTGACCGGAAATTATTCATAGCGCTTTTTCCACTTTTTTTTGTTATGTTACAGCCTTATTCCAAAGTGGATTAAATTAATTTATTTCCTCGTAATTCTACACACAATACCCCATAATGACAATGTGAATAAAGATTTTTTTTGAAATTGTTGCAAATTTCTTAAAAATAAAAAACCTGAAAAATCACATGTATGTAAGTATTCACAGCCTTTGCTCAGTACTTTGTTGATGCACCTTTGGCAACAATAACAGCCTCAAGTCTTTTTGAATATGATGCCACAAGCTTGGCACACCTGTTTTTGGGAATTTTTGCACATTCCTCTTTGCAGTACCTCTCAAGCTCCATCAGGTTGGATGGGAAGTGACTGTGTGCAGCCGTTTTCAGATCTCTCCAGAGATGTTCAATAGGATTTTGGTCTGGGCTCTGGCTGGGCCACTCAAGGACATTCACCATGTTGTTGTGAAGGCACTCCATTGATATTTTGGCAGTGTCAAATTATGTATTTTTTCAGGTTTTTTATTATTTAATACATTTGCAACAATTTCAAAAAATCTTTTTTCACATTGTCATTATGGGGTATTTTGCGTAAAATTTTGAGGAAATAAATGAATTTAATCCATTTTGGAGTAAGGCTGTAACATAAAAAAGATTTGGAAAAAGTGAAGCGCTTTGAATACATATGCACTGTAAGTCACATTATTTTCATACACTATAGTAAAAGGTTTTGGTGTCAATGCAGTCTAAAAGGCAATTGCTTTAATTCCAGTAAATTGCATCAAAAAGATAATACATAAAGTATCTCTTTACCACTGCAGCCACAAATGAACTGTCATGCATCCCAAACACACTCTCAAAAACATATGAATCATCCTCATTCATAATCAGAGACATCATATAAAGTGTGAGACTGGTTTGCTCTATACCTCAACATGAACTGTGTCAGATTTGGGGCTCGGAGTGGAATGGAGTGAACCGGGGTTTGAGAAGGATGGTAAAACCGTACGATAATCAAGTGGCCTTGATGGGTTTTCTTTTCAGTTTGCCTTTAAAAATGCTATTGGTTGGGTTTAGGGAAGGTGGTCTGTAGGTTAGTCGATATCAAGCTGAAATATTATGCATGTAAAGGATGTTTAATTTGTAGAAATGTACACAGCGGCCTGTGGTGGATTTACAAGAAAGGACACATATGAGAAAACGTGCCCTAGTAACCTGTTTGAGATTGTCAAAAATGTACACAGCGCCCTCTGGTGTATTGGTGAAAACAAAAAGTGCCAGAAGACGTAGCCCAGGGTACATATTTATCGGTTCTCAAAAATTAAACCTAAATCATAAAGAAATAAAATTTTTACAGAATAATAAAATGTGATCTCACTTTGGACAAAAAATAGTATTGACATTTTATGTGTGTTTCAAGTTCCCAGAAAGCATGCAAAACTAGCAGTTCCCAGAGTCTTCTTTGATGTATGACCACTCAGGTTGCTAAACTGGACGTCCTGATCCAGGACACTCACAGTTGAGCATGTGTGCTCATCGTTCACTTGTCTTTATGTGACAGAAAAGTTGTCCTTCATCCTCAGCTGTCTCTTTTCCAGCTTGCAGCACATAGGTGCAGTTCTCCTGCATCTCCATCTCTCTCTGTCTCTCTCTCTCTCTCTCTCTCTCTCTCTCTCTCTCTCTCTCTCTCTCTCTCTCTCTCTCTCTCTCTCTCTGATGTGACATGGCTCACTAGCCTGACTCTCCCATTAAGGCTGCACATACACCCGGCTCTTCTCTTCGCTGGCAGTCCTACTTCTCTCCTGCTCCCTCTCATCCTCCTCCTCTTTCGTGTTTTCTTTGCATTATGTCATAAACTGACGGCTTCTGGTTTTTGTTCTGTCTGTTCTGACAATTGAAGCAAGCAAGAAGACATGCAGGGCAAGAGTGGGCAGGCATATGTCAGACTATGCTACACTTTTTTTTTTTGAGAAGCTACGGTTTATGAAAATAGAGATGTATATAGGGTTGTACGATACTGTCCCAAAATATTCCAGTATTATTATTTTTTTTGTTTTATAATGATTATTGAACAATATTTAGCTATAGCTGTTTTTTTTGCTATATTTTTGTGCTTGTAGTTTGGCTGGTTCAGGGCTCTCATGAATGTAAAATGCAAACAGTAAAAACACCAATAGGTGGCAGCAGTGAATCATTGAATGATTCACTGAATCTTTCATTCAAATGATTTTTAAAAAGCTGATTCTTTTACAATCTATTCATACTTTAATTTGTTTTGATATTATATTATTTTTGAACATCTCTCTCCGTAAAGAGTGTGCTGTAAAAAATGTTAATTAACAGTTTCTGTATTTTGTAGTCAACAGGTGTTTTTTGTTTATTTACGGTTATGAATTTTATCATGGGACCTTAATTTTCGCTTTGTAGATTTTAGATGAAAAAAATCTAACTCTGCAGTGGAAAAAAAGTGATGTTTATTAGCATTTAGTATTTTGAAACAATATATTGTATGAAAAACTAAGATATATATATATATATATATATAATGACTGGAAGTTTGTTGCTAGTATTTTTACTGTAATTTACAACACCAATATAGACAAAATATCACTTACTATTACAAATTTCTATAAAAGTTACTTTTTGAATGTGTCCCACATAGAAAGTTTTAGGAAAAATTTAGGACCCATAATGCAACTGAAGAGCACAAATAAATAATAATAATAAAAAAACAAAACAAACATGAATCTGATAATGTATAGAATTTTTTACAGTGTAGAGTAGAATGTCCAAATAAATATTGTTTGAAAATGCAAGACCCCAGGACAGGATGTATGCATGGCACCAAAGCAACACAACTGATGTGTGACCGTAACCCGAAGAATGTAGTACTAAATATCATTCTTACACCGCATTTTTATACTGTACAGAATATACCATTTTTAAAACAAGTTTAAATGTAGCACTTAAATGATTTTGTATGAATGGATTGATGAATTATAGACACAGTTCATTTGAAAACAAATCAATTCAACAATTAAATAACAGAGTTGCTCTTATATGAATAGACCTTCAGTATTAGATTTATAATTATATTCATTGGCAGAAAACAGACAATATTGTGTCTAAACTGTAACTTAACATTAACATTTTACTTGTTTTACTATTTTTCTAAATGAATCAACACAGGTTCATTGGGAATATGCCCAGGGATTCATTTTTTGAGAACCGAGAAATATGTGCTCCCAGCTACATATATGGCTGCAGTGGCTTCTCTGGTGTGACTGGTTTGCTCAGTAGCTCACTATAAATGATGTCAGACTTGAACTCGGAGTGGAGTGGACCGGTGTTTAAGATCAGGAAAGTGCAGTAAAACGAAACCCAAAAAGGAGTGTGCTATCATGATGAAAGCATTCGGCTACAATGGTGTTTCTTTTCTAGTTTGCTTTTGAAAACAATATTGGTTGGGTTTATTGAAGGGGGTGTGCGGTATCATGCGGGTCAATTGATATCAAGCTAATGCACAGCAAGCCAACCGTCGAGTAGGATGTAGTGATGGGTTATTCTTGAACGATTCGTTCATTTAGAAATTGCCGGAAAGAGCACATTCACGTCTAGAATGCACTGATGCGAGACATCTACTCCAGCCAATCAGAACATTCAGACACATTGACATCCACGCTGTTTATGAATAAAATCCTTTGAATATTTTTCGAGGCATATTTGGCTGCTGGATGTTATTCAGATAACGTTTCTATGTTCCTTAATGCCAAAAAAATATTTATAAAATGCTTATGATAAACCGCTGTTTGTTTACCTTCAAGCTCTGCTTCAGTTGCTTGATGCGTGTGCACATGAAGCAGCTGGTGAGCGCCAGCACACACACATACTATGTACCATCAGCAAAAGGCTGACCCCTTCTGTGTTTACAAATACTAGCGCAGTCATTTAGAGGCCATTTCTGGTTAATGATGTCAGAATTTACCTGTATTTTGGAATGGATGTGTGAACGGTCTTTTCTGGGAAAATTCCGTAACATCCTTGCCTGTGTGAACAGTGCTTTTTTGAATGTACCGGTAAAGTTCCTGTAATTTTCCGGATATTTACCAGTATCACTGTGTGAAAGGGGCTTTAATGTATACAAGTAATTTAAAGGGCACCTATGATGAAACAAACATTGATTAAGCTGTTTGGACAGCACTGTGTGTAGGTATAATGTGTCATTTGTCATATTGAATTGATATAAACAAAACAAGTCTCATTTTAAGATTTCCTCAAGTTAAAATAGGACCCAAATCCCTGTGATTTTGAGGCCCACTGCAACATGACTTAGGAGTGCAGTTTTCCCCGTCCACCAAATTGATTGACAGGCACCATGTTTGTATAATAACATGTAAACACGTGTCCACAGAACATTTTTTTGCCAATAAACTGGAATTAAAATATATATTTTTTTAAGTTTTATAAGTTTAAAGCTATTTTAAAACAGAGCATGTTTGTAATAAAGACCGTAAAATCGCTATTTAATTTTTAACAGCTATAATCACCATGGCCACATGGTGTTAGAAAACGCTAATATGTGTGTGTGTGTGTGTACCTCAAACGTCATTTGTGTGTGACTTGATTTCAGAAAGGCTTGAATAAACTCCACCTCAAATACATCAAATAAACTTACTGGTCGTTTTGACCAATGAGCTGTAATTCAGCTTCATCTGAGTTTGTCTCTATCACTGTGCCGTTTACGCATTGTAATGCATGATGAAAATCAGAGAAGCAGCTCATTTGCATTTAAAGTCACAGGCTACAAAAACAACTACACTGTATTCAGACACCAAAATGGGCATATTTTGGAGGCTATAATAAATGATCTAATGGGTGTCTTGAGCTGAAACTTTACTGACATATTCTAGAGACACCAAAGGCTTATCTTACATCTTGTAAAGGGTAAAATAGGTGCCCTATAATGTATTGTGATGGCCTGAAGGGTTGGTCGCACAGTTCTGTGCAACAACTTGAGTATATTTTCACACACACACACACACACACACACACACACACACACACACACACACACACACACACACACGTAACCATACAAACATGCACACAACTATGCAGACATGACATATTTTGACAATCCATTTATAGTTTCTTTCTTTGTATTATTCATTATGGTAAACACAATACACAATACTTTCTTTCTTATTCTTTATTTGTAGAAACTATACATGTTGTTACTTTGTTATTAATTTGGAGTGTGCACAAATTTGTTTCGTTGTATAATTAATGTTTCTTTTGAGTTACCGAGCGGTGCGCTGGAGACAGGAAGTGGCGGCCGGGTGGCTTCCGGGGTGACAAAGCTTGGAGTCCGGGCAGGAACGCAGGATTTATCCTAAAATGGTTCCACCTGGGCAAACCAACAGCTTAGTGATGCAGGAGGGGAAGAGATTTTAGGTATCCTCCTTGTTTAAATATTTTGCGTAGATTTTTTTAAACTTGGTTAATGTTTAATTTTATTTTTTTTGTAGTAGTGTTATTGTTGAGTTTATTCTGTTTTTGTGTTGTATGTAATAATGTGAATTTTGTTTTCTCCCCTTTGTAATTTAAATGAGCTCATCTTTTTCTTTATAAGCCTGGCTGTTCTCTATTGTGTTAGGTCATTTTATGTTGGCCTCATGCTCCTTTATTTTAATTTTTTGTTTAAATATATTATTTTGAGGACTTATGTCCTATCTGTTGAGAAATACATCTCAAATGGAAGATTTTCAGCTTGTGTTCTATTTCCTTTGACCTTCGGTCCCCTACAGTATAATAGCAATTTCAACAAAATCATAAAACAATTTTTTTTTTAGAGTTAAAAGACAATTTAGCGTATTTATTAAGGAAACTAGGCTTCACATTTTTACTGTTGCATTTTACATATTTTAACAATTAAAATTACAATCATTTTTACAGAAAGTATATCATCATTATAAATAAAACCTGTTAACTTTTGCTACAGGCAACAATTAACAAAGAATCTTAATATGCACAGGTACAAATCCTAGTTTTCACTGATTAAAAAAGAAAGAAAGATTCTGTAGTGATTCATCACCCCATTCTTATAATAGCAGTGCCTTATTTAGCAGTAATTACTTCCGTTCCTTAGTGAGCGAGCTGTTGTGCTTTAAGACTTCTGCTGCTCTAACAGAGGGAATTGTTGGCTTCAGAGCAATATAAGCTTATGACTGATCACAGACCAGTCCAGATGCTGAGCTTATCCTTGGAAAGCCCTGGTTGGCATGGCGATAGGCCCTAAAGCGCACCCTCCATCTTTGTTGGCGGCTGGGGGAGTTTTTTCGGGTGAACTCAACAGATGCTTCTCGGACTGTGAACTGCTCCGAGGGGGTTGTGGAAATGGGAATGAGCTCTGGATTTACTCTGAGGTGAAATCAGATGTTTTGAGCTTTATGACACCGCGTGTGTGTGGAGCATATGGAGGGTCGCTGGTTTAAGAGGTCTCTGGGATCAGGCTCGAGCTCTTTGGGGCTGGTGGTTGTTTTATAATGACTGAAACTAAGCTTAGAGGACCGCTTTATTCTCACAGACTTGATCTGGACACAACTACTTAAATGTATACTGTAGTTTAATATTTTTCCAGTGTCAAAAATATACATTTATATTCAACCTAGCCTCTTCTGCAGGTTAAAAATAATTTTTCAATTGTAGTTTGTTTAAAGGCAGGGTTCGACAACAAGGATGGCCCAATATGCGTGCAAATGAGATCTTAGGATAAAGAAGCAGCACGACTGACAAAAAAAGTGTTCACACGAGCAAAAAATCGGTGAATACCGAATGAGAGGATGATCACTCGTGTGCACGGTTGATGTGATGCATGTGACTGTTCAAAAAGCCTGCGCAGTTTTTGGCACGAAGGTGTGCCTGAAAACGCAACTGCTGCAATCATTTCCCTTTCAAATAGACTAACTGGACAAAAAGCGATGCTCGGGCCCACACTCCTGTTGCTTTCAAGAGCTCCAGAGGTTTTTAAAAAATGTCTTTTTGCAACCAACACCAGTTGCCACTTTCGCTTTAACCATTTTTTGGACAGATTATTGATTGGCCTATGCATGCGATCATATGTTCATTATCACACACAATATGTTTTTCACCTGCACTTTTTTGCTAATAGTTTTTTTTCTTATTAGTTTAATTATAATTTTTTACAATAATAGGTCATTAACTCCCCATTTATGTGTAGGTAACTGTGATCTGAGAGACCTATAGCCATAGTTTTAGATACATGGCAATGATTACTATTAATTAATTTTTTTGTAAGTAAAAAAGTGCATGTATACTGCTATATTTAGCTTGTTTTGACATTTAAAAATTGTGGCTAAGAAATTATTATTTATTTATTTTTTGTTGTGATCAGAGAAAAAAATTTGGGAAAATAAATCGTTAGTGTTGAGCCCTGAAAGTCATGTGAAATAAAAACTAACTGCAATACCACACTATGAAAGCACAACCCATTTGCTCATGCTCATTGAGCGAGGTCATACATACTGTAACACACAAAAAGGTAAATGAATGAGGAGCCATCTGGAAATAACACACAATCTAAATCAAGTAATTTTAGTATGCTGAAGTCACATTTTATGCATGTAAAATATATTTTCATAACAACAAAATTGCGGCTAGTGAAAATAACGAGTGGCTATAATGTTGGAAATCGTCTAGCCACAGTGGCTGGTGATCAAAAAATGTCAAGCCCAGTTTATATTATATGTTTGACTTGTTTTGCACATTTATGTGTGAAATTGCGGAAAATAATAACTTACTGCATATAAATTAGTGTTATTTAAATTATCCTATTTTATATGTTGGGGAAAACTATTAAATAATTTTTTTATAAACACCAAAATATTTAGTTTTTTTGTATTTATGTATATTTTTGCAATAATTTCTTTGAATTTAAATGTATTATCTTTCTATTTCTAAAGGCATTAGGGGACCTAATACATATGTTACGGATATAATGGTTTTATTTAAATGTAATATATTTTTGGCTAAATTCTTTTAGTCAGGATAAAAATATAAAATTTCTCTTATGCTTTTGACATGTGTCAGGGTGGCTGTGTTAATTGCGTTAATCATTTTGACATAAACGTATGAAAAAAAAAACTAATTAAGTAGATTAATGCATTACTGTAAATTGACAGCTCTCAGGTCCTTTTAAATTAAGCATATCTATTTTTATGTATTAAAGTAAGAAACAGCACTCCTTTAATAACAACAAACATAGTAACCAATGACTTCCTGACATCAACCAAATGCTATTTTTTACAAAGGCTTGACAAACGCAGATGTGATAAATTTCAGATAAAAACAACTTCAAATCCTCTGTTCTCACACAAAGCCATCATATAGCTTCAGGGTTTTCAAGTGATGTGAGGATGAGTAAATAGTCATAGCATTTTCATTTTCACTTTTTCCTGACATTCTCATTCTCGCTGTTGGATGTAGTGTGTCCAAATATTCAGCCGAAGAGTCAGAGAGACTCTTTTAATCACTCAGGCTGTCAGTTACAGGGAGCGAATCGGGCATTTCTTGGAGATTATGCTGACTAATGGCTGCTCTCCTCGAGTTTTGCAGAAGAAAACATTAGGACAAGTGCTGCTGGAATAATGAATGGCGCTGCATGTTTCTCTGAGCTCCTCACCTCTCATCTTCAGCACCGTCAGCCGCAGTCAAGCGCGTTTCATTTCATCCTTCCTTCAGCTGTCAGTTCACATTCACGTTAGGACAATGACTGAAAGGGGCCGACACACACCTACCTCCACTTTTAATTAGTCTTGACTGTCTAATTAACTGGGCCAGCATTGCAATATTAGTATAGCTGTGTATATACTCTATGAAGATGGAAGATGGTGTTCATGCTTCTACGTGGAAACCAAGATTGCTGGTGCTGATTGCTGAGTGGTCAGGTGGCCCTTTCTGTTGTGTTTGGTCTATCAATTACAGCATGTTTCGGAGATCAAACACCTATTATGATTAGGCATGGGCCGATATAAGATTCTGACGGTATGATGTTTGTGTGAATGTATGTATGTACTTTATATACGTAAGTGTGTCTCTGTGTGTGTGTGTGTGTGTGTGTGTGTGTGTGTGTGTGTGTGTGTGTGTGTGTGTGTGTGTGTGTGTGTGTGTGTGCGGGTCATGCCAACTGATAGGGTCAGGTCACTCTGACCTCTTCCAGAGGTCTGTTGCACTCAGCTGTTTTTGGTTTTAACCCAGGTACTGTAAGTTGGGCTTAGTTTGAGCAAGCTTTTTTGGACTTCAAGTGAGTTGGTTTTGAAATTATTTCCCATAGTGTTTTGCTCTATATCAGGGATGCCCAAACTCGGTTCTGGAGGGCCGGTGTCCTGCTGATTTTAGCTCCAACTTGTCTCAAAACACCTCCACGAATGTTTCTAGAAAGCCTAGTAAAAGCTTGATTAGCTAGCCTAGGTGTGTCTGCAGGACACTGGCCCTCCAGGACCAAGTTAGGGTATCCCTGCTCTATATGTCTGTCTTGGGGCCTGTACCATCAAACTGGATTGTCAGTTTAAATAAGTGTATTTACAAGTAAAATTTCTGTTTAGTTTGCACCAATTCTGGGTTAAGCCCCAGAGCAGGTTATCCTTTAAGTGAACGATACCATAGCAATAAAGATAGAGCTAATTAAAGCTGACCTGTACCTTCACAATACCTAAAACTCAGTGTGCACTTTTTTTCTAGTAAGGTTATCTAATATATCGTGTTTTTTCCTCATTGAAGCTTGACCTGAATGGTGAATAGTTTTTTTATATATATTTTTTTTTTCCAGACGACACATGATTTAAGTCATTTTGCACAGATTGCGTTAGATTTGTGTTGTAGGAGTTTATTTCGCCACTAAGGGACAGAGTACATCCTTCTCTCACTTCACACAGAAGCAGAACAAGAAACAAAAGTAGGACTTCCCTGGAGCAGACAGATGGACACATGAGCGGTGCTTAAAGGCAATTTTCCAAGTAAAGATTAGAGAGGTTTTGTGTTCATGGGAAGGGCCCATTTCCTCTTATCCAAAACCATTCACCACACCAGTGAAGCAGCTCTTGTTCCATCAACATCTGCTGTGAAGACATTTGAATTTCTAACATTCTAGTTAACAACTTGCCTTAGTGATTGATAAATATTTAACACATTTCATCCATTTTTTATCATGTTATTTGATGATTTTTTTTTCTCCCCCAAATGCTGTTTATCACCACAAAGGTTCACTTCTAAAGGGATCATGGCCAGAAATAACTTGTTTTGAAGTCTGCCACATAGGAAAAGTGCAGAGGTGAGGATGCTTGTTTTCAAGAGTTTGGGGGCGGTATAGGGTTGTGTAAGTCTGCATTATTTTGATTTTAAAAATGCAGTAAAATGTGTTAATTTATATCTTATAGAATTTAAAATGACTCTATGTATATTAATATATTTGAAATTAGGCATGTGCCGGTATAAGATTCTGACGGAATAATAACCTTGGATAAAGATATCACAGTTTCACGGTACTGTGATTACTGCTCTTAAATCTATTCTTTTTAAATGTGTGGGTTAAAAAACAACATCTTTTTCCCCTTTGAACACAATATATTTTATTTTGAGAAACATTTAAAATATTTTGGAACAGTAAACTTGTCAGGCTAAATAATTCAAATGAATCATTGACTTCTGCTGTCTTCATTAGTTTCAAAAACACTGATTTCTTCACAATTCAAAACAGCATCTTAGGATCTATTTTCTGCTGAAGATATTGTTGTCCAAAAAACTAACACAAAAAAAGTAAATAAAAAATCGTACACATGTACAGCAGAAAATTTTGATGGTTTTAAAACCTTGACTTTTCCATATCGCAGTTTACATTGAAAACGGTTATCTTCCCATGCCTATTTAAAATGTAATTTATTTATGTTGGATAAATCTGATTTTTCAGTATTCAGTGTCATGATTGGATATTACAGAAATCATCTTTTATTTATTAATACAGTTAAAACAGTTTTCTATAAATATGTCATGAGAAAAAGTTAGATTAGCAATAATTTTTTGTTGTATACATGTCTATTAAAAAACAACTAAAGGCAAAGTTCACTCCAAACTGAAAATTCTGCCATCATTTACTCACACTTTACTTGTTAAAAATTTGTTGTAGTTTAGTTTCAAATGTGATGCAGGGGGTAGCGCTGATGTTTCACAGCAAGAAGGTTGCTGGTTTCAGCCCCAGCTGGAAGGGCATCCGCTGCGCAAAACATATGCTGGATAAGTTGGCGGTTCACTCCGCTGTGGTCCACCTGATTAATAAAAGGACTAAGTCGAAAATAAACGAATGAATGAAATATATTTGGAATCCTATAACCATTGAATTGGGCGCCATTGAATTCTCCCATTGTTCGCGTGGGTTTCCTCTGGGTGCTCCGGTTTCCCCCACAGTCCAAAGACATGCGGTATAGTGAATTGGGTAAGCTAAATTGTCTGACGGGTATGTATATGTGCTAGTCCTCCACGTTGAGTGTTGGGATGACGACCAATCTTGTAAAATTTGATATTACGAAACACCAACATGGTGCGGCTAAAAGTCAACTTCAATATAAAACGACCATGGGGTAAGTAAGTATAACCATTGAATTCCATTTTTGTTTTTCCTACTTTGGAAGTCAATTGCTACAGGCTTCCAACATTTTTCAAAGTATCTTCTTTTGTGTTAAACAGAAAAACGAAACTCATAATAATAAAAGTGTAAATAGTGAGCAAGTTTAAATTGTTGGGTGAACTATCCCTTTAAACATAAGAGCATATTATATGCTTTTAGATTAATATTATTACCTTATTACCTTTAAATTGATTCCAGTAAAGTTGTGGGATTTCTAATTGTATATATTTAATTTTCCTGCTTGTGCTGTCCTCTATATATATATTATATATATATAATAAAATTGCAAAAAAGCAATGTTCTTTCTAACTTTTTCATGACATTTTCATAGAATTCTTTTAACTATATTAATAAATAAAAAATGTAGTAATATATAAAATAATATAACGTATATATTTGCAAAAAAAAAAAAATCTAAATGTATATTTATTTTTCCGCTTGTGCTGTCCTCTAAAAGAAAGGAGCACACACAGTTTTATATTTCCATATATATTCAGTAAGTTGCCGGAGTGAAAGCTGCTGTAATGTACTCTGCTGGGTAATCCGGGCTTCATATCACATCATCCACCGCTTCTAAAGTTCAGAGTCAGTCTGAAGTCTGATGGTAGTCAGGGATCGCTCTGACAGACATCCGTCATTGTAAAGCAAAGCCAGACAAAACAAAATCCATCCTCGTTGAGTCTGTCAACCACCATTAGTTTGCTGTGACAGAGCGGATCACTGACAGTTTAACCAGCCTGGGGAAAGTGACGCAGCCGACTGGTGACACATCCGTCATGGAAGTTGTCGGATCTAACATGGCAATGTTGAAAACCATGCATTCGGCGTGCACACGGGAGAAAAGAGGAGTGAAGGACTGATAGATTACAAAGAGCAAAGTGACATTTCTTTTGAGAGGTGACTGAGGGCTTTTTGAATAATTACCACACTGATCGTTGTATTGATTGGCTGAACTTTTGATTGACGGTTCTGATTATCTTTCAGGACATATTTGGGACCTTGTAATTTTGTTTATCAGATTTTTTTCCCCTCTTTCATACCTGTCATTTAAGAGACATTTATCATGGTCACGGAGTAATTTGCATACCGTCGCGGAATCATCAGAAGCACTGGTATTAATGAGGCTTAATTAAATTAGGTTCAGCCTTTCGCTCTGCATCAATTAACTATCAATTAACTTTGGCTGAGATCAAGGAATATTCCATTTATAATCCCTGTATCAATACATTTCTAAATTAATTATGTTTAATCTGTTATCTCGATCGTTAACATTTCAATCAAAAAGTTGCGAGAGAATAAATAAATGATGATACAATGACATATTGGGTTGGGGGGAAAGCGCAGGTTTGTCCTTCTATAAATCCTGTAGTCTAGTTAGACTGGAACAAAGTTAAGTCCTCGCAGTTAGAAATAAATCTCATAGATGAACTCGAGGGAAACTGAATTTGGTGTGCAATATGTTGTCCAAGTATAGGCAAGGCAAGTTTATTTATATAGCTCATTTCATTCACAGTGGTAATGAGTAATAAGTAACAATTATAGTATGCAAACGGTAATAAGAGACAAGTATAAGAAAATGAAAAACAAAGAATACAAATGATTAAAAGGAAATTAAAATATGTTGAAACAGGTTTTAAAAGAATGAAAACGTAAAGAAAGACATAATACAATCTGTCGGATACAGCACAGTGCTCGTTCAGTATAAGCACAGCTAAACAGATGTGTTTTCAGTCTTGATTGGAATGTGGGGTTGCATTGTGCAAGCTTTGTGATTGGTCGGTTTGGTAGTGGTAATGACTGTGGGCGGTACAGAGAGCTGCGTTTTACGCAATGTATGTTTTAATTTCGGATGTTCAGTGTTGATGTTTAATAAATAATCATAGATAATAGATGTATGTATTACTTCAATTATTTTCAAATCTTGTAGTCCACCCTACATTCAAAAATCTCTCACTTGTAACGTGAGCATATTTACTGTACAAAACTTGTCAGTGAACTTTTAGAGCAAAACATAAAATAAATAAATAAAATAATCGTTCATTAATTGTAATTGAGTTAAAATGTTCAATTAATCAAGATTTTGATATTAGGTCAAATGGCCCTGCCCTACCAAGGGGGAATAGTTGCCGAAGGCGTATTCACCCTGCTTTGACTGAACGCTTAGAATTTCTAATTTATTAATAATCTGAGTGATCTGTTAGCTTTGTATTCAGTAAGTATATCAGTAATATATTG
Source organism: Danio aesculapii (assembly GCF_903798145.1). Taxonomy (NCBI): domain Eukaryota; kingdom Metazoa; phylum Chordata; class Actinopteri; order Cypriniformes; family Danionidae; genus Danio; species Danio aesculapii. The sequence continues at coordinate 40,411,981 of NC_079446.1, forward strand.
AGGTCCAGGCTATTTAGTGATTTATAGACAAGTAATAATACTTTAAAATCTATTCTGAATGTAACTGGCAGCCAGTGTAAAGACCTGGGGCCTCATGTGTCAACGCTGCATACGCACAAAAAACAGATTTTACCCTCCCGTTTGGATTTACTAACGATGAAATTAACATGAGAATGTGTGTTGGTCCACGCCAACTTCATATCAGGCGGATGTGTATTTCTTGTGTGTTTGCTTTATTTCCATTGGCGACTCCTAGAGGCAATTATGTTAAAGTGTACACTACAAAGTATCTGAGGCGTGCAATGCCAGCTGTATGGGACGTGATCATCTGCATATCTAGCATGTATATAAGGTTTACATACCATGCTGTTGAACCACGGTAAAGTTAGTTTGACATTTGACATTCGTTAGACATTCAATTTTAAGCCAATTAAATTCTTTGCTCCTGTTATAGTTTGAGCCAAAAATAAGCCAGATAGGCACAAATATGTGCCCTTTATGTTGCATAAGGCTTAATTTCTCGATTAAAAAAAAAAAAATTAACCATAGGAATGAATTAAACAATTCAACCATATGAAGTTATACAATAAAACCAGTACCAAAATGTTCAGAAAAAACATCCTGCTTATTGCACAAGACTTCTGCACTTTATTTATTTTATATTTTTAAAATATCTTTTAAAGTAAAAATTGTAAAAGTCAATTAAACTCTGACACCATTTAAGAGAAAATATTCAAATCAACTCTAAAATTGTGTGTTGCCCCCAATTGAGGCAACTCTCTCCTCAAAGGGTGTTAGTTCAGCATCCCCTGTTCCCCCACCTGTTCGGTTCACACTTTGACGGTGCGCCGCTGTTCTCCACTTAACCTGCATCTTTACATCGGACAATTTCTTTTTTAATTCCTCGCTGTGTGATGTTCAGACCCCACTGCGTTAACCGCGTCAGCTAAACTCTCCCACTCTATTTTTTTTCTTTTGTTATTAATTCCGCAAAAAACTGTTTTTCTCCGGTTTACCTCTGATAGGAGCACCTCCAATTCACATTCTGTGAAGTTTCTTGTTTTGCTTGCTTTTGCCATTGCTTTTTTTCGTTTGATTTTGCCAAAGTGGAGTCATTACCATATTTATAAAGGGGAGGAGGCAGGGGAGGGGTTTTGCGCTCATGCACGTGCGCTTAGTTTCATGTTAATTTGGAAGTACAAAGAGAATATGCGTAGGATTCCGCGCACACAGTGTTTCATACATCTGAATTTTTTACTGCGTTCGCACATTTACAGCTTTGTTTGTACGCAATGTTTTAGTATGAATTCAACGCAAGTCTTCGTACATGAGGCCCCAAAAGACAGGTGTGATGTGCTCTGATTTTGTATAAACAATTTTATTGTCATTTTAAGACCACACATTAAATAATGGTAATAACATATTATTTCATATATTGTAGGTCTTTTTCAAAGGTTGAAGAAGGATGTTTTTTCTGTTTCTGGAGAAGGATGTTTTTTTTTTTTTAATTAGTTAATGTATATTCATTAGGGCTGTCAATTTAATGTGTTATTTTTAATTAAACAGTGAAAAAAATAACACTTTTTTGCACAGTTTGTCCACCCACTTATTACCTTAATTTTACTTGATAGGAAACAAACAAATAATGTCATGAAATCTATTGGTGTAGATTATATGTCCCTAAAATTCAAGATCCCTCAAGATGTGTTTTTCTCATATTTGTTTCACATATTACACTTTATGTTTTAAAGTAAATCACACTAGTGCTGTTTTTGTCCTGAATAGTGTCATTGTTCTGGTAGATGTCTCTTTAAGAGCCATTTTGAGTGTACCAAGCATCTGAATTCAGGAAATTGTTTTTTTTTATTAAACCCTGGAGAGGTTTTAGTGAGTTAGGATGTACAGAATAATTGAGTAGACTCCATTTTGAAAATGAATATTAATAAATATTAATTAATAAATGGATATATTTATTAAAATAATATTTTTGTCACAAAACATATTTAAAAATATGATAATAAAATAAAATTCAAGCAAAATATTGCCAAAAAATCACAACCTACAAAATGTACAAAAAACTAAACTTTTCAATTTTTTGCTTCTCTTGATTTTACCTCTTTTTAAAATTTGTATTTAATATTTTTCTATAACGTATAAATTTGGCTGTACTAGTTTTTGCACCATTATTGTAAGTTATTTTGTTAGATTAGCTCCAGATTTGGCTTCAGTACTGACTAATCTAATGTATATGCACAGATATAATATTGTACAGCTTCCTATTAAAAATATGAATTTGAAAGATAGATTTGTGAGGGGTGTACTGTATGTGTCATTTTGAGGTGTTTTTTGTGATTTTGGATTAGAAATAAGATTTGGGCCTATTTTCTTTTACAAACTGAGGCTACATTTTAGGGTTGTATAATATATTGAAGTGAAATCACTATTCAGCAAAAGCAGTTTTCATGCACATCTTTTTAGGGAAGCACTGCTAAATATGCCAAGAAGAAGAAACCCAGGAAATCACACATAATATTTAACTGCTTTTATTGATTCAGTGATGATTTGAGTCACATAATTCGTATTTGCTGTCTCCGAACTTCCGTTAAGGGCGCATAGTGCATATTGTGTACTGTGGGACTTTTCAGGGCACGAACATTTTAGTGCACTGGAAGAATTTTGCAATTGAGATAGCACTTAAAATGGCTGACGACCTGATCAGTGCACTGACTGACTGAGATCCACTGTATAGTAAATGTTACTCCATCTGAAAACAGGTGCTGAAGATTTACTACTGATAACAGAACCGGCTTTATTGGCAAATTGAGCTTAAAAATGGCCTTTGAACTATTGTGCAGTCCTAAATTACATGACACCTTTTTGACTTAACAAAGTTGATGAAAATACATTTTCAATGCTTCATTAATTGTTAAAACAAGTATTTGTGTCTGTGAAAAGTGCTAAATAAATGCATTTTACTTGCTTTTTGTACTTTTTTTATTTTCAGGTATTTATTTTTCTATGGACATATGCTTTCCTAAATTGCAGTGCTTTGAGCGCTCTCAGCCACCGCAACCATGTTTCAAGTGCAAGATTTTGAAATCAATAACCGTGTAAACTACAAAAACATAAAGTCTCTACTCTGTTAGGCATCCCTGGAATGATGAATGTGAATTTTGCAGAAATATTGCATCTTAGAAAGTAGCATCATGTTGCTCATGACCTTTTGAAACAGGCTTCGCCTTGGGAGGGCTCCTATGATGCCTGAAAATGCCGTCCTCATGAGCAGCTCTTTAGGTTTTGCAACAGATCACGGGTTTTGAGAGGAACTTTTATTATCGTTCTTACAACTTTACAGACTGCAGGACATCATCATGTTAAGTGCAAGTATTAACGACTTCTGACAGCTAGTGAAGTTTAAGTCCCATCAGTATTCCATTCGAGCAGGATGGGAAGGTCATTACTGAATGCAGATAAATGTTACAAGAGATAAAGCACTGACCTCAGATCAGCCCAGAAAAATGAAGAAAGGTCAGATTTACATTTCTTCCCTCTCACTTTTTTCCTTCATCCCTTCACCTCAGCTTCTCTCTCTCAAGTCTTTCCTTTGCGCATGTGTCTTATTTCGTTTAATCACATCAAACAAGAGGTCATGGTGGATAATCAGTGTTTATTACAAACTCTTCAGATGCTGCGCTTCAAGTAGTTTGGTTGTTTGGGTTCTTTGCTTCCTTTATTCTAATGCCAACAACCCACACATATAATCTGTGTAGTATACAATTTGTTATATAACGTATACCATTATATGCCACAGTAGATTTCCTGGATTTAAAATGGATTTGAAAATGAAGATGTGTGATTTAGGATTGCTGCATAACTTTTTAACATAAGATTGGATTAGACTAGGGCATATTTGACAGTAATATATATATATATATATATTATTTTTTATTTTTTTTTTCATCAGTGACATTCTGACATTGGCTTGTCATTCAAGTAACACTCAAATTGTTGAGACAGTTTTGCTTCTTAATAATCATGCAAAAAATCAGGACACCCTATTATATTTCATGATTTTCTGTATTTTCTCTCTTAAAATGTGCAAGAAAACCTCATCTGATGAACAACATCACATGACATGTCATTATTTATTTACAAAAACAAAGCCAAGATGGAAAAGCCAAGGGTGACAAATTCAGGACATCCTATGACTCAGATGCCTGTAGATTCACTTTTAGCAGTAATGACTTCATTTTCTGTATGACCTTCCCAGTCTCTCAGATCATTCTGGAGGAGTTTTTGGAGATTTTTTGCACAGCTCTTGCCACAGCATTTCAGTCAGGATGAGCTCTGGACTCATATCGAACTATTTCAACACCTTGGTTTCTTTTATTTATATATTTCTTTGGTCTGTTCTATTGTAGATTTCCTGGTGTGCTTGGGATCATTGTCTTGTTGCATGACCCAATATTGGCTAAGCTTTAGCATAACAGCCGTTCACATGCATTGTATTCACGAAGGCCTGAAGGCTCCAGACCAACAAACTTCTGCTTATCAGTTTAGGTATTTTATTTACAAACCTAACTTTTGGTAATGCTGCTGTATATGTGACCATGTACCACAAAATCTCAGATGAGTGTCATTTTTTGTAAATTGAGATTTATACATTATGTGAAGTTTATTTATAAACTAATTTTGAGAGGATCACATGCATATGATTGACCACTGCTGGTCTCGCATTAGCTAATGCATGATTCACCAATTGGATGATTCCTAACTCATTATAAATAACTGTAGTTCCTTACAGTACTCATCTTCAGCTTGAAGAATCCCCCCTTCCACCCCTACTCTGCTTTTCTTTTCCTCGATAGGGGAAAAGCAAGAACGTCACTGGTCCAAGTCTCTAACAGGCCAGTCGACTTTTCTGTGTGGAGTTTACTGGTTCTCCCTGTGCTTGCGTGGGTTTTCCCCTGGTTCTCCGGGTTTCCTCCCACAGTCCAAAACTTGTGACATAGGTGAATTGACCAAACCAAATTAACAACATAGAAAAGCTCTTAATCAGCAGTATATCTCTCCATAACAATCCCCATTTTGTCATTAGCCGTAAATAGCAGATGATTTCTCGAGACCTACTGTAGCTGAGCTCAAACTCCCCTCTCGCCCTGCAAACGGGAGGAAGCCCTGAGCTTGAGGATCTTATAAGCTCAGGGCTCTCTCCCGGGACAGCATGCCAAACTTGCTTTATAATCAGTCATCAGCTAAGTGTAAATTCTTGAAATTGTACTTACTTATTCCTGGCCTTGCAGAGGCTGAACCAATTTCCGCCACCTTTTCCTGTCTTCAGCCCTTGTTCTGGTGCAGTTTGGGTCTACTCCTCTCTTTTGGAATGCTGCGTTAAGTGAGGCCTGCCTCTTGGACATTTCCCCGGGTTCTTGCCTCTAAGATCTGCTTTGGAACCCTGTGGTTTTTCATCCTGACAACATGACCAAACCACCTCATCTTATACCTGTCAATTATTTCAGTCAGTGGTTCGACTTGTAGATTTGTCCTGATAGTCTGGTTTCTCACCCTCTCTCTACGAGTTTTGGCAGTGACTTGTTTAAGTAACTGCATCTCCATCCCCTGCAATCTGTTGTTTCTGCTGCTATTAAGTGGCCAAGACTCATACCCATAGGTCAGAGTTGGCACATAGGTGGAGTTATAAACAGGTAGCTTTGTTCTGGTGGGGATTTCTCTCTTTCCCAGAAAGGCTCTGTTTAAAGCGTGACATAATCTGCCAGATGCGGTGACCCTCGCGTTGAGATCCTTATCGGGTTTCCCATCCTCGCTTAACACTGTTCCAAGATATGAACTCTTCTACTTGCTCTTTATAATGTAAAGTTGTATAAAAAAGCTTTCCATTAATGTAGGGTTTGCTATAAAATTATAATATCTGGCAAAGATACAACTATTAGAAATATGAATATTAAGCAAATCTAAATATTAAGAATTCGCCTTTATTGAGAATTTATATTTAATATTAAATTATATTGACAAAATTGAGACTCATCAGACCAGGCAACGTCTTTCCAATCTTCTATTGTCCAATTTTGGAGAGCCTGTGCGAATTGTAGCCTCAGTTTCCTGTTCTTAGCTGACAGGAGTGTCACCCAGTGTGGTCTTCAGCTGCTGTAGCCCATCTGACTCAAGGTTCAATGTGTTGTGCTTTCAGAGATGCTCTTCTGCATACCTCGGTTATAACGAGTGGCTATTTGAGTTGCCTTTTTATCATCTCGACTCGAACCAGTCTGGCCATTCCCCTCTGTCTTCAACAAGGCACTTGCACGCACAGAACTGCTGCTGCACTGAATGCTTTTCTTACCTAGAGGTTTTGTCTTGTTTCTAGTCCAAATATCTACAAATTCTTAAATCAGGAAGCATTTTCTAGACAAGTAAACATTTTGAGAAGTAATGTTTCAAAATTGAGCAAGTTTTTTTCTTAAAACAAGCTAAATAATCTGCCAATCTGGTAAGCAAAATAATCTTGTTTTAAATAAAAGAAAAACATTATTTTGCTTACCCCATTGGCAGATTATTTTGCTTGTTGTAAGGAAAAACATTTTTGGCATTATTTCTTAAATCAATCAATAAATTTTGCTTGTCTAGAAATCTAAGTAAGAAAAGCATTTTTTTGCAGTGTATCTAAACTATATTCTATTGTCCAGGGTCACAAATGTTGTTGTTCATCTGAGGTTTTCATTTTTAAGAGGTTTTGTAAGACCTGTCAAAGATCATATAATTGTTTACGTCCTTGTATGGAAAAAAAAAACATTTAATATGGTGCTTTAACTTTTTCATAAGACTTCATTTTGTGGAAACCATTTATTTTTAATAAATGTTTGCTGAAACTTCAGAGCAAGTTCTAATATTTTCAGCCCCAACTGATCAGTCACAAAACAGAAGCTAAAAATAAGCGATTCATTTCACAACTGCTCTTACATAAGCTCGGCCAATCATGTTACAAATCTTACTTTCATGTCTTTACTAATATGAAGATGACAGCTGATGGACTAATGCATAAGTGCTCAGGCCATAGATCAATATAAGTCTGACAAATGTAAACTGATGATGCTGTGGAAAAAGATGATTTATCTCTTAAAAACGTTGGCTCATTATCAAAGCTGCCATCATCAAACGCAGTCATGACAGATTCAGATGCCATAAACTGAAAACCATATTTTTTGTGCATATGTGTGTGTGTGTGTGTGTTAAATGAGTAAAACAGCCGTAAACACAATAAAGCGAGGCCTGCTGTGTGATATATTTGTCTGCTGGAGGTCTGCTCAGCTTAACATCTTTAGTGCAGTGGGAATAAACTGTGGCCTGCTGATCAAACTGAATGTCTTGGGATTTACTAGGTCACATGGTCAAATAATGGATAAAAGAAGGAAATAACCTTGTGCTCTTTTCTCGCTCTATTTTTCTGCTTTCTTCTTTTGGCTCGTCCTTCCATGTCTTAAGTGACTAGAGGTGGACAGTTCAAGACAATTTTAAATAGGTTCTTGCCTTCCCTACCAATTCTGATGATTTTCAGTATCTATTTGAATTGTAATAGCATCTATTTTTATCTATCTATCTATCTATCTATCTATCTATCTATCTATCTATCTATCTATCTATCTATCTATCTATCTATCTATCTATCTATCTATCTATCTATCTATCTATCTATCTATCTATCTATCTATCTATCTATCTATCTATCTATCTATCTATCTATCTACCTATCTATCCATCTATCTATCCATCTATCTATCTATCTAATCCATCCATCCACTCATACTCATTCATTAATTCATTTGTTTATACACATCCATCCATCCATTTATACTCATCCATCCATCCATCCATCCATCCATCTATCTGTTTATACACATCCATCCATCGTTGTGCACTGTCTATGATTGCATTGGCTGACCTGTTAGACTGTCCATCTATCCATATGTTTATAGCATCTGTCAATCCATCTGTTAATACACATTCATTCATTTGTTTATACACATCTATTGATCCATTTATATCAATCCATTCATCCATCCATTTATACACATATATTCATCCATTTATACACATCCATCCGTCCATCCATTTAGACACCTCCATCCATCCATTCGTTATGCACATCTATACATCCGTTTGTACACATCCATCCATTCATCTGTTTATACATATCTACACATCCATCCTTCTATTCATTTATACTCATCCATCCATTCGTTTATACACATCCATCCATCCATTTATATTCATCCATCCATCCATTTATACTCATCTATCCATCCATCTGTCCATGCATTTGTACTCATTCATCCATCCATTGATCCATCTATTTATACACATCTATACATCCGTTTAACACATCCATCCATCTATCCATTTATACTCATCCATCCGTCCATCCATTTTTACTCATTCATCCATCCATTGATCCATCCATTTATACATATCTAAACATCTGTTTATACACATCCATTTATACTCATCCATCCATCCATCCATCCACTTATACTCATTCATTCATTCGTTTATACACATCTATACATTATACATCCGTTTATACACATCCATCCATCCATCCATCCATCCATTTATACTCATCCATCCATCTATCTGTTTATACACATCCATCTATTTACACTCATCCATTAATCCATCCGTCCATCCATTTATACTCATTTATCCATGCATCCATCCATCCATTTATACACATCTATACTTTCGTTTATACAAATCCATCCATCCGTTTATACACATCCATCCATTAATTCATATCAATCCATCTATACATACATTCGTCTATCTATCCATTTATACACATCTATCCATCCATCCATTTATACACATCCACCCATCCTTCTGTTTATACCCATCCAACTACCTGTTTAAACACATCCATCTATCCATCCATACATCTGTTTATACATATCCATCCCTCCATCCATTTATACTCTTCTATCCATCCATTTATGCTCATCCTATACTCATCCATCCATTTATACACATTCATACATTCGTTTGTACACATTCATTCGTTCATCCATTTATACACATCCATCCATTCATACGCATACATCCTTTCATACATTCACTTATATCAATGTATCTATGCATACATCCATCCATCCATCTATCCATTTATATACATCCTTACATCATTTTATTGTTTTACCATAAATTACCTCCTATTCACAATGTATCTGGCTTTGAATGAAAGTCCTAATGGACTGATATGTCTGTGTACAGTAGTATATAATCCATCCATTTATGATTCATTTCTTTTTATTTATCTGCTAGAATAATGAGTGGGTGATCTATGACATCACTCTATAGGCCAATCAGCTACTTGCTGACTTAAAGCAATTTACCCCAAATCCCATTCAACTAACACACCGTCTCTGAGATGAGTGGAAATGGAAGTGCTAAATCACCTCTGGATTTTTTCATACAAAATGACATCATTGTTCCTCCACTGTATTTAAAATAAAGCATCCTACAGTTATATTTAAAGACATTTTTGTAACTTAGGGTTTCATTCATTGATAGTGTAATACACAAGTGTCACTCAAACTGTTTTACTGTTGACCATTCTATTATGCTCAATTACCTGTCCTACTTTTTTTTTTTTTTTTTTTTTTTTGGAAATACTACAAAGCATGAGCTAATATGACAAAAAATAATGATGTGTTCACTTGGAACATGATCATTTGGAGCTTTCATACAGTATGTATGCCAAAATGTCGCTCTGAGCCTTACCAGTATGCCTGCGCTCAGCACTCGAGATCTGAACAAACAGCCAATAAGTGTCACACGTCATCATCTGTTTTTTTTTTGTTGTTTTTTTTCACATTTTCTTCAAAGCTCTAATCAAATGTGTGACATCTACTGGTGTGTGTCTCACTTCTAAACAAGAACATCTCTGGTCAAAGGCCAGTCTGTGAAGGGCCACCTGCTACGGCGGTGGGAAGGATAAGAGAAATTACCCACATTAGATTTGTGGCGGGTGTTAATTACGCACTCTGGTGGTGACAAATAAAAAACACCTTTTATAAAGCTCAGGGATGTGATCTCACTAGGGTCTCAGGGAGATGAATTGAAGGTTCCTTCAATCATACCTCCTAGAGCAAGAAGACATGGTGTGCAAGTTTATATTAGAGCTGGGGGATATGACTAAAATCTCATATCCTGATAACGAGATGTATATATATTTATACATTTAAACATTTATACAGTTCTGTGTGGTTCTTGAATCCGATATTCTGCCGTTACTCGCACCGCCTCTTCACGCTTCACCCTTGTGTGTACTCCACCCACACACAGCAACAAGCAGAGGACATTTTACAGTTAGACAAATATTGCTGCTGTTGGGCAAAATAATGTACTTTTAGAGGCTTTTCTAGTCGAGAATGTATTTGTTTAGATTGCAACTGTGCAGTTTATGTATAAGAATAGTGCCTGTTATATTTAAAATCTTTATAATTTCTGAGAGACATCGTGTCAGCGGCCATTAGCCTGTCATTGAGCCAAGACGGTTGACATTGTCCGTTCACAAGATGGCAACAGAGACCTCATAATAAGCCCTTAGAGAAAGAAAAATACAGCGTAATTTTAAACTACAGCTGATCAAATCATTATTAAACTGGTAAGCGATATTCTAAGTTGATCTCTCTCTTTTGTATTTTGTAGTGTTATATTTATACCTAATAATTGTAGTGTATTGAGTGTGCGATGGGACTCGCATATCAGGAATGTGTTGTGTTGGCAGAAAGAAAGAAGAAATGCCATGCATGTGTTTAACGTTTTTCCTTATCGCAAACACAACAGCAATCTAGTAGTGATTGCGCTGTTTTTTTTAGGGTTAATTTTTGTGATATCCCGATTGCAACAGAGAAATACTGTAGAATGTAATACTGTAGGGAGATATCTCCGTAGACTGACATTTCATGTCACGTTCAGGCGTATAATCTTAAAATGTGAGCAAAATCACCTGTTTTGTCATCACTTTAGACATTACGCTAGAGAATCATTCAAATACTAACTCTAAAGTGGCGTTGGTGAATTAGTAATGGCTTCTGCTGTTCTGACGTTAGCTGCAGATTTAAATGATTGGCGGAAGAAAGTAGGTCCTGATACAAAAAGGCTTTTTGTACTGTCTGTATTTGATTATTATTATTTTTTTTATAAACACGATTACGCTGTTGAACTGTTGTATTAACGCAAAATTACACGAGTACTGCTACTCATGTAATATTGGTCATCTATATATATATATACATATATATATATATATATATATATATATATATATATATATATATATATATATATATATATATATATATATATATATATATATATATATAGTAGCATTTCTGTAAATTCTATTAATTAATCAGTTAAGTTTATATATAGAGCAAATGTAAAAAATTCATTTTTTACATTTTAAAGTACATACTCAGAAATGTTGCAATTGCAAAATGTACATATTGTACTTTAATATTGTACATAAAAATATTGTACTTTTTTTGTTCTTGTTTTGTTGTTTAAATTGTTGTTGTGTTAAAATTGTAAATATTGGAATTTTCTCATGACTATTCCATTTATTATGCTTGATTTATTATTTGCATGATTATTAGCTGTTATTCACACATGGGGCTTGCAATATTGTGCTCAAATTATTAAACAGTATTATCATAAACAATCTATATATAATAATTTCTTACATTAATAAAGTGTTTTTCTGGACACTCAAAGCGCTTTACACATTTTTGGCAGGAATCTCCTCATCCACCACCAGTATGCAGCATCCACTTGGATGACGTGATGGCAGCCGATTTGCGCCACACCATACACTAGTTGATTGGTGGAGAGGAGACAGAGTGATGAAGCCGATTATGATATGGGGATTGTTAGGAGGCCATGATGGACAGAGGCCAGTGGGCAAATTTGGGATTTTTAATGACTCATCTGAAAGCCGGCGCTCACTGAGCAGTATAGAGTCCCCATCAACATACTAGGGCATTAGGACCCACACAGATCGCAGGTTGAGTGCCTCCTGATGGTCTCACTAACACCACTTCTGGCAGCAACCTAGATTTCCATTGTGGTCTCCCATCCAGGTACTGACCAGTCGCAGCCCTGCTTAGCTTCAGTGGGCGATCATGTGAGAGTTGCGCGCATATATATATAGAATAGAATAAAAGCAGTTTTTAATTTTAAATTTTTTTAAAAACCATTTTAAGGTAAAATTTTTTTAAGCTATATATTTTTGATAGTCTACAGAACAAACCATCATTATACAATAACTTGCCTAATTACCCTAACCTGCTTAGTTAACCTAATTAACTTTAAATGTCACTTTAAGCTGTAGAAGTGTCTTGAAAAATATCTAGTCAAATATTATTTACTGTCATCATGGCAAAGATAAAATAAATCAGTTATTAGAAATGAGTTCTTAAAATTATTATGTTTAGAAATGTGTTGAAAAAAATCTTCTCTCCGTTAAACAGAAATTGGGGAAACAAATAAACAGAGTGGGCTAATAATTCAGGGGGGCTAATAATTCTGATTTCCACTGTATATATATATATATATATATATATATATATATATATATATATATATATATATATATATATATATATATATATATATATATATATATATATATATATATATATATATATATATATATATTGCACAGCCCTATTTCACATTATTATTAAAGCATACCAAAACTCATGAAATATATAGTTTGTTACAGATGAAGGATGAGGATGATGGATTACCCAAAATTTCATATTTGACCTTGAATATCTCAGCAGAAAAACCTTGATTCATGTGTTCCAAACTAAAAATCCCACTGAAAACAATTATGAGCCTCGTTCTGTTGTAAATTTTTAATCTTGCATTGATTTTTATCCAGTTAAAAGGAACTGAAAAGTAATTCAATTCAACCACTATGTTTGAGCGTATGAGTCTACTGGGCGAATTACTTGAAAAGTTATTTTCAGGGGTTTCCGCCACTCTCTGTGAGCTCTTTCTGATGTTCCTGTCACTAAGAGTAAAGCACCTCTAAATTACTGTCAGTATAACGCAATTACCTTACAGAGAAAGAGAGAGAGAGAGAGACAGAGAGAAATAGAGTTACAATGCCCATCTGCTGTTTCTCTGCTGTACGTGTAGAACCTAAAATGGCTCTTACAAACAGTATAAGACACAACAGATGTGATACAGCCGTATGACAGTTTTTTTTATAGCAGAAGTTGTGTTGATAAGAGCTCAAACTCCTAAATGAGTTAGCATTGATCTGACTCCACTTGCTCAATCTCCTCCTCTGCGACAACTTGAGAATACTCAACAAAACATATGCACGCAACCTGTCTTGTAATTAACCATATCCCCACACGGTCAGACTGACACTTACCTGTATGTTTTCTCAGCTTTCTCAAAGATGCATTGTCAAAGTGTCTTATATCTTGATGTGAGATATTTTTTTGCTGGAATCTGTCATTTTACTCAAATGAATGTAAATCGAAAGAAGGGAGCTGAAATAAATCTTAAAATAAAGAGTGCACTCACGTTATATTCATCCATTCATTACCATCTAAATATCTGAGATTCCATCCATCCACCCATCATTGCATCCATCCATTTATCCATCCATTTGTCTAACATCTATCCATCTACTGTTCGATTTGTTTATCATTTCATCCATCCATCCATCAATCTAGATATCTAAGGTTCCATCCATCCATCCATCCATCCATCCATCCATCCATCCATCCATCCAAGGATATATCTGTTGCATTCTTCTATTTATTACCATCTAGACATATGAGGTTCTATCCATCCAAGGTAATGTCTATCTGTCCATGCATCCATCCATCCATCCATCCATCCATTTATCACTATATAGACATCTGAGATCCCATCCATCCACCCATTGTTCTTTGTCTATCATTGCATCCATCCATTTATCTATCAATCCATGTGTCTACCATCCATTCATCAATCCAATGTAAATTTATCATTTCATCTATCCATAAATTCATTCATCCATTACAATCTTGACATCTGAGGTTCATTCTATCCATCCATCCATCCATCCATCCATCCATCCATCCATCCACGGTTATATCTATTGTATTTCTCCATCCATTACCATCTAGACATATGAGGTTCCATCCATTCATACATCCAAGGTAATGTTCATCCATGCATTTATTCATCCATTCCTCCATCCATCAATTAATCCAACCATCACCATCTAGACATCTGAGGTTCCATCCATCCTCCCATCATTCTTTGTCTATCTTTGCATCCATCCATCCATCCATCCATCCATTTATCTATCCATCCATTTTTCTACCATCCATTCAATATTTGATATATTTATCATTTCATCCATCCATTACAATCTAGACATCTGAGGTTCCATCCATCCAAGGTTATATCTATTGTATTCATCCATCCAATACCATCTAGACAAATGCGGTTCCATCCATTCATCCATCCATCCTTCCAAGGTAATCTCCGTCCATCCATCCATCCATCCATCCATCACCATCTAGACATCTGAGGTTTCATCCATTCTCCTATCGTTCATTGTCTATCATTTCATCCATCCATTTGTTTCTAACCATCCATCCAATGTTCAATATATTTATCATTCCATTCATCCATCTACCATCCATCCATCCATTCATTCGTCATCATATAGACATCTGAGGTTCCATCCATCCACCCATCGTTCTTTGTCTATCATTGAATCCATCCATTTATATATCCATCCGTTTGTCTACCATCCATCCATCCAATGTTCGATCATTTGTCTATCATTTTATCCATCCATTTGTTTCCAACCATCCGTCCATTATTCAATAGATTTATCTTTCCTTTAATCCATCTATCCATCACCATATAGACACCTGAGGTTCCATCCATCCACCCATCGTTCTTATATATATATATATATATATATATATATATATATATATATATATATATATATATATATATATATATATATATATATAATCTCATTCAACCATCAATTTATCCATCCGTTTGTCCACCATCCATTCAATGTTCGATATATTCATCATTCCATTCATCCATCCATCCAAGGTTACATTCATCCACCCATCCAAGGTTATTTCCATCCATGCATCCACTACGAGTATCAGATACGTTTCTGTGCTTAACAGCTCATGTTGTTAAAAGTTTAACACATACTTTCTATAAAATGCATTCTCTTTTTCTCTTTTTCTTTTTAAAATGAGCTTGTTATTTATAAAGATCCCACGCCGTGTGGCCTAATGCAGAGCACAAATAGGCATTTTTCCAACACTTTTCATTTTTCGAACCACACAAATCTTGAACCACCAGGAAGCAATTTACCTCCCAGGCAAGAGTAATGTAAAATAATGCACATGCTTATTGTTTCCTGACCTGATTCAAAGATTTCTGCGAAGCTGCAGAGTTAGCAAGGAGTTCAGTTAGTGTCCTATATAGTGGTTTATACTAGTGATTGGAATTTGCTATGTGATAGAGCTATTCAGAAGCACACGTGTCCCTTTTTGGACCTCTTTATTTATTGTGCCTCCTTTAGAGCGGAGATTATATAGACATCAGTGTCTTATCTGCTGTATTTACAACTACAGTCATACAACCCTGAATAGCTTTGCCATTTCTTTTTTCTATTTATGATAAAGAATAGCAAAGCACCATGGAACAGCTTCAGAATGCTTGCATCATCCTTCCCTCCGGAATACAGTGTAATACGTGTTAGCCTCTGGAAGAAAGTTCCAGACTTCCTCTAAAAATGTGTCGTATTTAGACTGGAGAGAGCAAAATGCTACCCTGAGGTGTTAAAATGTAAGCAGCTTTATGGAGTCTTGGAAAACAAGCTCCGAGTCCTTGTTCAGCATGGAAAGTATCAGATTCTCCTCACTTGCGTCTTTGTGTGTTGTTTGCAATAAAGAACTTTTGAAATGAAACTTGCGTTTGAACACTTTGAAAGGGACCATCATTTAAGAGTACGTTGGCTTATGCATGATTCATTTCCTTTGAAAGCTTCTTAGATGGTCCTGACTGCTTTTGGCATCAAGTCCCACTGGCTAGGTGCCCCGCTTTAAAGGGTTTTAATCATTGCCAATGTGAAGTGCGGCTGTGTGCAGCTCCATTCAGCTCTGAAGCTCCAATGATAATGGACAGAATGGAAGAATGACAAATTAAAGTCGGATTTAGATGGCAGTGGGTTGGAGATCCATTGCAAAAAACCTAGTTCAGCCAGAAATGTAAATCCTGTCTTCATTTACTCACCTTCACATTGCTCTGAAATGGCATGGCTGACTGTGTTCTGTTAAAAAGAAATCCAAAATATTATATTTTGAAATGTCTTTGTTTATACCAAAAAGTGAGTGGGGTCCGTTGTTGTTGAAAGGTGCAGTATGTAAGTTTGACACCCAGTGGTTGAACTAGGTATTGCATTCCTGGATCAAAACAAACGCAAGCGCAGGTTGCCAGTTTGACGACATCAACAGGAGCAAATCTCGAGGCTGGTTTACTGTGAATCGCATTCTACCTAAAAGCAGCGGCACGCGATAGAAGGAATATTGTCCATATTAAAAGGAGTTTTTGTCCTAACCAACACCTCGAATTGATATATTAGAGCAGGGGTTCTCAATCTTTTTCACTTAGGGGCCCACTTCTTTCTCCGATCAAATTTTGAAGGCCCACTTGTCTGACATTTTCTCTAAAATGTTTGTATGAAATGTTCATTTAAACCTTAATTAATGTACAGTGCATCCGGAAAGTATAGCGCTTTACTTTTTTCACTTTCAGATTTTTTTTGTTACAGCCTTATTCCAAAATGGAATAAATTAATTTATTTCCTCAAAATTCTACACACAATACCCCATAATGTCATTGTAAAATTGTTTTGAAATTGTTGCAAATTTAAAAAAAAAAAACCCAAAAACTGAAAAATCACATGTACATAAGTATTCACAGCCTTTGCTCAGTACTTTGTTGATGCACCTTTGGCAGCAATTACAGCCTCAAGTCTTTTTAAATATGATGCCACAAGCTTGGCACACCTGTCTTTGGCAATTTTTGCCCATTCCTCTTTGCAGTACCTCTCAAGCTCTATCAGGTTGGATGGGAAGCGACAGTATACAGCCATTTTCAGATGTCTCCAGAGATGTTTTATAGGATTTAGGTCTGGGCTTTGGCTGGGCCACTCAATGACATTCGCCGAGTTGTGAAGTCACTCCATTGATATTTTGGCAGTGTGCTTTGGGTCATTGTCCTGATGGAAGATGAACCGTCACCCCAGTCAGAGGTCAAGAGCACTCTGAAGCAGGTTTTCATTCGTGACGTCTCTGTACATTGCTGCATTCATCTTTCCCTCTATCCTGACTAGTCTTCCAGTTAATGTTGCTGAAAAACATCCCCACAGCATGATGCTGCCACCACCATGCTTCACTATTCGTTTCTTATGGTCTGAGAGTCCTTTTAGATGCCTTTTGGCAAATTCCAGGTGAGGAGTGGCTTCCGTGTGGACACTCTACTATACAGGCCTAATTAGTGGATTGTTGCACAGATGTTTGTCCTTCTGCAATGTTCTCCTCTCTCCACAGAAGATCGCTGGAGCTCAAACAGAGTGACCATCGGGTTATTGATCACCTTCCTGACTGAGGCCCTTCTCCCCCGATCACTCAGCTTAGATGGTTGATCTAGGTTTGGAGCTTCACGGCAAAGGCTGTGAATACTTGTGTACATGTAATTTTTCAGGTTTTTTATTTGTAATAAATTTGCAACATATTCAAAAAATCTTTTTCACATTGTCATTACGGGTTATTGTGTCTAGAATTACG
This sequence comes from Danio aesculapii, assembly GCF_903798145.1. NCBI lineage: Eukaryota > Metazoa > Chordata > Actinopteri > Cypriniformes > Danionidae > Danio > Danio aesculapii. The sequence continues at coordinate 40,429,896 of NC_079446.1, forward strand.
AGGCAATAAATGAATTTAATCCATTTTGGAATTAGACTGTGACATTAAAAAAATGTGGAAAAAGTGAAGCGCTATGAATACCTTCAAGATGCATGGTATGTATAGAAGACCAGCTTCTGCTTTAAACTGGACTGACTGAATGTCTACTATTAAATATCTACTATTCAAAAACATACAGACACATATAAAATACAGTAAAACACCCTAAATCTGTTGAAACACGTCGATCAGATGGCGGTTGGGTTTGCAGCTGGATATTATTGGGAGATCGCTGACAGGAACAGTGAACAGCTCCGCCAGAGTGCGTCTGAAGCTCATATGCAGGTTTATTTTACATTCCATGGCAGAAACATCACTGAGCCTCGCTAGATTTTTCTGTATGGGTACGCATCCATTATAAAACACTCACAGGAGATTAATTTGGACTACTGTGTGGATATATTACTTAGTTCACCCAAAAAATACACACAGAGTGACTTTCACTTCACGCATAGTTTGTGAATGTACTTGTTGCAGACACAGTCATGAGGCTGTTTTTGTGCCGTGTTTGAAGTAATCAATTAGAGAACAGGAGAAAGTGCATTATTTTGAACATTTTAATATAGCATATTAATAGTGGAAAAAAAAAATAGTATAATATTGAGAGTTAAATTTTAAGCTATCTTGCGGCTCACCTGCACCTCGCGGCTCACACTGCCCACCGGTTGAGAATCCCTGTATTAGAGTATTCTATTTCTCACAGGTGATCAACAGGATGAATGACAATGATCACCTCAGGTACACCTCATGTCCTTTATTCAGTGTTAAACGCTAATGAAGTGAGTTTAAATGTCATTCTACATGACATTTATTGCCATACTACTGAAAGCAGTAGCAGATAGTTCACCTCAGATCTTGGAAATAAAATAAACAGTTTGAAATTGAACTTTAGAACTGTGAATTAATGCAAACCAACACATATTAGTGATTCAGCATGTGCATTTAATAATGTCAAAGATGTTTAATATGTATTAACTAGATTATAAACCTTACTAATTATTTGCTAATTAATAACATTTCGGAGACTGCTATTGTCTAGCGGAGGTCGCATTTTAGTCACTGACGCATGCTTTGAGAGCCTTTCTGAATGAACGAATGAATGAAATACGCTGTATTCCACCAAGGCAACCCAGGGTGCTGAAATATAATTGGCTAAACTGATATTGGGCATATTAAAAGAACCAAAACAAAGACAGATGTTCCGGCACAGACATTTCCAAATTTGAAAATCTGACTTCAGCATTGTTTTTCTGGTAAATAAGAGTGTTCACTTATCATGTTTCTTAAATGTCTGCAAACATATTATGGTATTTTTATGCTTTAGAAGAGTCAAAAACTTACATACAGCACCTTTAAACCCCAAAATTTCTCCCCATCTTTATTTGTGTCCTGCATAAAAATGAGTCATGCAGGTTTGAAACCAAATGAGGAAGAGCTTTCGCTATGCAGTATATGTAATTCAGATTGTTGTTCTGTAAAGCCAAATCTACATGAGCATATGCAAAGAAGATACATACTGTATGCTTTATTGTTGCTATGGGTGATGATTGGCCAATCAGACATACAAAGCAATCGGTGCATTAACAGCTTCTAGTTTTCTTCTCTTCAAAGAGCCAGCATATGATGAGGATGGTCTGCGACTAAACTAAACTCATGTGATATTATGTGTCGTCTGAAATGATATAAGGAAAAAATTGCTTTTCATACTTTGGGCTGCAATCATACCAAGACTCGAGTCCTCTCCTCAATCAAGTCTTTAGAATCACAAGTGGTTCCGTGAATTGTCCTTCATCTGTTCCTCAGTAATGCATCCTAGTATTCAGAGGAGTTAAATAGAAAAAGAACAGTTTTTATTTCAAGTCAGTCCCCATAGGGCCTTTTTTATTTGACTTTGCTTTGCTCTTACACTAGCCTATATCTCAGAGTTGACTTTTGACCCCTCTGTTGGTTTTTTCTTGTTACCTTGGCATTCGTCCTTTTGTAGTTTTGACAGAGCATACATTTGGGATTTCATTGGTGTTTTTTTGTGATACATTCTTACTTTTGTTCACTAGCATGCAAAAGAAATGAAGTTTATTTGTATTTATTACAGTTTTTATACAAATTAGTGACTTTTTGCATTGTAATATTTAAATATCACAGCAGTGAACATATTAAAATAATCTATTCGCATCAAAAGTCTTTGAGGAAGAAGAAATTGAGAATAAGTGAATGGCAAAAAGTAACCTTTCCAACCAGCAACTATAGTTTTTAATCATTATTATTATTTTATTTATTCATTCAATTGAATTCAATTCATCTTTATTTGTATAGCGCTTTTACAATGTAGTGTCAAAGCAGCTTCACAGAAGATTAAAGTAAATTGAAATACTGTCAGTCCAGTTTTCAGAGTTGAAGTTCAGTTCAGTGTGGTTTAATTTTCACTGCTGAGAGTTAAGCACTTAAGAGCAAATTCATCGATGCGCAGCTCCACAAGTCCTGAACCATGCAAGCCTTTGGCGACAGCAGCAAGGAACAAACTTAACCATTTGATGAAAGTGAAGTAAAAAAACACCTCAAGAGAAACCAGGTTCAGTTGGGCACGACGATTTCTCCTTTGACCAAACTTCGTGTGCAGAGCTGCAGTCTAGGTGCCGGAGGCTGGAGAACGGTGGACGTCCATTCTGGAGAATCTGCAGGTGGGAGAGGTCACCGGCTGGTGTACAGGCTGGCCCTTCAGGATCAATGCGAAGACTCATCTGTCGCTGGGGTCTTACAGGATTAAAGGCGTTCTCACACTATGTACAGTTGCCTTGAACCGGGCCAAAGTACGCTTGTCCCCCCTCCCGTCTCCCCCGATGGCCCACACTCACAGGGCCGGCCAAGTGAACCGTGCCTGAGCCCGATTCAGAGCACTCACACTTCTCAAACGATCCGGGAAACAGGCCTGGGCACGGTTCGCATAGCATAGTGTAAGTAGGCCCTAAGTCTCATGCTTTCCACTTCATGACCACCACAGCAGCTGCTCAGGATATGGCCTGGTCCAGGATTATGGAAACCTCTGGATAATAAAAACAGACTAACATAAGCGGAGATGCCGTTCAAATTATAATGACTTTTGGGATGTGTTCCCAAAAACACATGCAGACTAACAATCCTTTAGAGGATTTGGATTTCAAAAGCATTTGTGTTTTAGGATATGAGAAAGATCTACCGCCTACAGTTGATTTTGATATATTGGGAATAATCAATTGTCCAGAATTAATTGAGCATAGTGGATGTGAGGGGCTATAATACACCAGGAGCTCCCTCAAATGCTGGGGAGTTAATCGGTTCATGGCTTTGTAGGTAGTCAATGAAAAAAAAAAAATAAAAATTATTTATTCCTTGAGGTGCAGGCAGTGACCAATTTTTCTTCTCCAAATTGGCTGATTGTCCAGCCAGATGGCCACTTTATTAGGGACACCTGTTCAACCGTTTGTTAATGCAAATGTCTTATCAGCCATTTAAATGGCAGCCCCTCAATGTGTTTAAGGTACTGTGTGTAGACAGGCATGGTGAAGTTCAAACCGAGCATGAAAAGTGGAAATATCTAAGGTGATTTAAGTGACTTTGACTGTGGCATGGTTGTTGGTGACAGACTGGCAGGTATGAGCATTTCAGAATCTGCCTATCTACTGGGATTTCTATCCACTGCCATCTCTAGGGTTTACAGAGAATGGTCAGAAAAAGAGAAAAATATCTACTGAATGGCAGTTCTGTGGATTTAAATGCTTTGTTTATGCCAGAGGTCATATGAGAATGACCTGACTGCTTTAAGATATAAACAGTCAACAATACCTCACATAACCTCTCGTCAAAGCCAAGGTCTGCGGAAGAGCATCTCAAACCTCGCCAAACCTTGAAGCAAATGAGCTACAGGAGAGCAAAGCAATACCAATCCCATTGCCTAAAAAACATCAAACTGAAGCTACAATTCATTTGGGCTTACCAAAATTGGGGAAGTAGATTTTAAAATGTTTATCTATTTAGTTGAGTCTTCATCAGTGGTGTAACATTTGGATAGTAGGGTCAGCCTGTGAGGTGAACAACATAAAATGATGAATTTATCTTGCAGGTAATGATGTGGGTGATATTTTCTTGGCGAACGTTTCCTCCTTGGTGCCAATAGAGCACCTTTAAACACCATATCGTAGTATTGCCTCTGACTATGGCCAGTTTTTTATGACAACAGTAAACCCATTGTATGATGTCTTCTTCCGCCAGTATAAAACACTGTCACAAAGCTCAAAAATCTTCAACTGGTTTCTTGAACATGACAGTGAGCGCACTATGGGCTCTACAATTACCAGATCTCAATCCAGTAGAGGACCTTTGGGATATACTGGAATTGGAGATTCACATAATGGATGTGCCATCAACAAATCTGCAGCAGTCTCCTACTCCTGTCATGTCAAGATACATATCCTATTGAATATCATGGACCAATATATCTGAGGGATCCTTCCTGCAGTTGATTCTCAAAGTTTAAGGCAGCCACAAAAAAAAAAAAAGGTTCATTAACCTCAGTTGTTTTTTCTTGGACCATTTTCTGAGGTCTGCTTATAATATAATTGAGGTTCAGTTCTCATCAGAACACGCTGTTTGAGTAGAATTGGCCAATTGTAGACTCGGAAATAAATGCCCACTGCTGTGATTAGATACCATTTTGCATAATAAAAAGGCTAAACAGGCAGTGGTGTCAATCTTTAGTGGCTTATCAACCCTATTACATCATAGACCAGAACATTCTATTATTACAAAATTGCCAGAATGTCTTCAATATAAGCTGTTTTTAGGGGAATGACAGTTTCGAGCTTTAACTTACAGGATGTTTTTATAGAACTATAAGCTCTTAAGTCAGGCCACCTCGTTTTTCGAGTAAAACGCTAAATCAACAAAAAGTTAAATGCAAAATAATCAAAAAAAAAAAAATTAATAGTCTCATAAAACATCACATTTAAACCATATAATCAAATAATATTTATTTCAGTTTGCAATTAATTGTTTTGCGTGACTTATAGACGTTGCATACGCAGTGCTTATGATGTATTTGAGTGTCTCTCGAAAAATGACATGTCACCTGCGCCCTCACAATCATTACATTACATGAAATGGGGAGCGAGGGAGTGTTCAGCTTGTGCAGTAAGCAGATGCAGATATCTTGTGGCGCGAATAGGGTGTTTTGTGCATTGTGTGAGCAAACGGAGCATTGGAACAGACAGGTGGAGATGAGATTGGCTCAAGGGTGATGGCCGCTGGACGTGACCGAATTAAAGAACATTATTTTTGCTTTACATGTATGACTGGTAGCCTATTATGATGTGCGTCAAATTGATTATTTCGTTTAACTCTTTCCCTGCAGTTAACGAGAGTAAACTTTTCCCTGCCATTAAAGAGTTTTACGGCAATCTGTGTTTTAGGTGTATTACCGTAGGGTCTGAGAAAAAGTAAGATTGTGGATGAAAATAAGAGTAATACAACCTTACTTTGGCCTAATCCACACTGTTTCAGATCTTGTCTTGACAAGAGACCAAAAAAAAGCTTTATTTTTATGATTTGTGGCATTGTTTGAGATTGCACACCTTATATAGTAGGCTACCTAATATGGTAAATACATATCAGTGAATCAGTTTTTTTATCTCAAAAAATCACAAAAAAAATCATGAAAAACTAGGGGGTCTGTTAATTGTCAAAAGATCAATGTAATTTTTGTTTCTCAGTTCATGATCCATTTAAGGCTTAAGGCTGTTTGTAATGAAGTAGCCCATAATTGAACATGGATCTGTGTAGATACCTGTCTTTAGTGATGCTTGAAGAGTTGTAATACACTTTTTAAAAGTAGAACAATAGTCATTGTGGAACGGTGTTACACTATGATTTGTAAAAATTGGTGTTAGCCTTATCCACCAAACTAAGACTTAAGGCTGGGACACGCCAAGTAAACCGTTGGCCGTAGGGATTTGTTAGGTCTATCGCGTCTGTCAACTTGGCTAGTTGGTTCGGTGTGTTCCTCACGTCGCCTCTTGTCTGGTTAATGTCTGAGCTTGTTGGCCCGATTCAGCATGTAGAATCATAGTCGATTGATTGCTGCAGAGAGCGTTCTGGATTGTTTGGCAATGAATCAGAGTTCAAGAATGAAGTGATGTAGCAAGTAAGTAATGTGTATTTATATAGCACAGTTATCGTGTATGGCTACGCACCCAAAGTGCTTCACAATCATGAGGGGGGTCTCTCTACACCACCACCAGTGTGCAGTATCCACTTGGATGATACGATGACAGCCACAGGACAACGACACCAGTGTGCTCACCACACATCAGCTATATATGGAATGGAGAGACAGTGATAGAGCCAAGTCTGAGGATGGGGATAATTGGGAGACCATGGGTAAGGGCTGATGGAGGGAATCTGGCCAGGACACTGGTCTTACACCCTACTTTTTATGAGAAGTGTCATGGGATTTTTAATGACCAGGGAGAGTCAGGACCTCGATTTAACATCTTATGCAAAAAACGGCGCTCACTGACAGTATAGTGTCCCCTTTACTTTATTGGGGGGTCAGGACTCAGACAGACAGTGAGGTTGAGCACCCCCTGCTGGGCCTCACTTAACATTCACCAAGTAAACAATTCAAGATATCTCAAATATTGGCAAACAATATGGACTGCATTCGAGCGAAGAACAAATCCCTCCATTGTGGCTGACAAGTACTGTGATAATGATACGAAATGTTACTTCGTTTACTCTGCGCACGTGTGTGTACGGAAAGACAAATCCTCTCATGCACGCATGCTCTCGAATCAATCAGCTGTCTTCCATTTGATGTGATCATGTGCAGCTTTTTGATACAGATGAGACTAGACATGAGCCAACACGAGGTGACAACACAGTTGGTTTTTATCAGTGCTAGTTGTTTGCCGTCAGCTTGATCTGTGCCGGTCTATAAGGATAAAGATATAAAATATATGCATCTTTCCTTCAAGGAAAAAGAACAACAAAATTCAAAGGCTAGATCAATTCTGTAATATTTGAAAAAAAACAGGATTATTTGAAAGCTTCCAGGGAATAGATAAGACATGACATAGAGGGTCACAGATATCCTCTCATCACCCCGAGGAAAGAAACTGAAACTATGCCATCGTACTGTGAATCATTTGAGATGAAAAGCATGTGCTAAATGATTAGCAACTTGATATTCAGAGATAATCTTCTGCTGGATTCATGAATCCTTTCAGCATGTTGACACATTTGCTTGAAATAACTTGCAATATAAAATTGCTTCAAGGGGCACGCCAGAGGCGCATACCCACCCAGGATGTTTGAAAGCAATCAAAATTACAATTTTTTTTATTGATTTCCCTCATATCAATTTATCCCCATGTTTTGGCCAGAAAGTGCTTGCTCCTTCAGTGCAAGGCCATTTTCATCATGGTTTTATATGAGCTCCATCGGTTGGACACAAAAAAGGATGAAATGAGAATAATAAGGACTAGATTAAAGATGTATTATAAGAATAGAATTGCCTGTTGATTGCATTAGGTTCATTGCATTAGGTAAAGAATAGGTTTGCTCGGTGCTGACCGATTACAAGCTAATGGCAACTGCTGATTGTTGCTCATTTTTGGTTTAAATTTAGAGATGAGCAAAACGGGGGAAAAATCATTAACGCCGAAGCAATTTATTATGCCTTCACACTGCCTTTATTTACAGCCTTGCTTATGATTCATGCCCAACCTAAAATAATTTTCTCAGAAATCATAATATGAAGATGTGCAATACCAAAGGCCAGCGGACTTTTCATTTTAAGGAAAAGCCATTTTTTTCTCATTCAATAAAGCTTATTCGGTGCGCCCACTCACAGCTCTGAGTGCAAGTGTAGAGGATGAGGACAATTTAACAGAGTGGGATGTTTAACCCCACTCTCAGGTTTCAAAGTACTGTGAAACGGAGTTGAATCATCCAAGTATGCTTTACACTGCTTCAAAAATGGCTAAAGTAAAATCAATATTATGCTCTCGAACATATACCTATGTTAGCAAAAGGGATACATTCTAACGGCTCATCATGATCTAATCGACAGGATGCCTCTGAATGTTAGCAGAAGGTTAGAGATGTATCGCACTCACTGTAATTCCACACAGACTGCTTGGTTATTTATCTTCTGAAAGGCACGGCGCTCTCCGGTAATCATCCTGTCGGTATCTCAACATCTTATATGTCGAAGGACAAGCTGAAGAGTGGAGGAAATATGAATGAACCGCAAGCGTGTTTTTACAGCCGCTCGCATTCCTTGTGCATTTACACAATCGCCGACCAATAAAACGGTCAAACAATCACACTTGACCCTTGTGGAAGCGGCAAAGCATCAAAGGAAAGTTCGCAAAGTTATTGATCCCACAGTTAAAGTCATCCTTGGGAGGCTTGGAAACGACCTCAATGCTTATTTGAGATGGAGGGGAGGATTGGAGAACGCTTAATCTGCCCACCGGTGAGAAAGATGGGAAGAGAGACATCTATTAAACTGAATCTTTGTGCCTGAATATATAGGATTGTGCCTTCTCTGAGACCCTACCTAAGGCAACCGCCAGCAGTCACCAGCGTCCCGAGGGAGCAAGACTTCCCACAGAGATTCCAGAGACCGTGAACATGTCACAATATTCCCCGGTTCTCGATCACAGTCTAGGCTTTCCGCACGCTACTTTCCTCTAGTATTTCTCTCCTAATTATGCAGGTGCCACGAGGCATGACCACTCGTTCTCGCCAAAACCGCATTGCCATAACCTTTAATTGGGTCTCATTATAAAAATACTCTACTCCCGGCCGATAGGAAGCGAATACCTGCTGTTTCTCCTTTTAACATCGCTTTTAAGGAAGACAAATTATAAAGGCAGAAATTCCAAAAGGTGCTGTTATGTATTTGTGCACTCGTGTCTCTCAGCCATCTCCTCCGATCATTAAGGAGCAATGTGGTGAATGGTTGCGACGCTGGCAAGTTCTTGCTTGTTTAACTGCGAGTAATTATGCATAAGGCTGTAAGTGAGTCTTTCAGCCCACCTCGGCTTCTGGCTGATCATTATGTGCGTTGAATACTGAGAAGGCTCTTTCGGTTGGAGGCCGAGGGCCTGGTCAGCTTGTCCTCCACTGTATGAGTGAAATTTGATTAGGAGTCTAATTATGTGTAGCAGAGAATGAGGGGGGGGGTCACGCTGGGCTGGCTGCTTTTCACAGTCTTTCTTTCTCTTTTTCTCTCGTTTCCAATCATTTCTCACTGTAGAAACGGAAGCACTCAACAAAACCAAAAGTGGCACATTAAACCCCCCCCTCTGTTCAGAATGATTTAAAATCATCAGAGCCCAGCCATAATGCCTCCCTGTATATTGAGCGTATGAGCATTTGTCTTGGAGGTAAAAAGAATTGATTTTAAGAGTGTTTTAGCAGCCCTGATTTGTCCATGCGATCCCACAATATGTTTTATATTTATGGTGACCTTTAACTTTGAGCATCTTACCATCTGCAGTGGGACCATTCATTTTAAATAGCTTTTATTTTGACAAGGCACATGTTTTGTCATACAGTTGATGCATGCAATTGGTCATTCTGAAAATGCATTTTCAAACACATTTATTTGAGCGTTCAATGTTATCCAATTCTGTATTCAGTTCTGCTTATACAATAAAATAGTCCATGTCTTTTAAATCCATTGTTTAAACTTTCAGGCGACAAAGCAACAATTTAGTTTTGAGTAGTTTTAGCTGAATTAACACTAGCTACGTTTTGGATATGCGCATAAATTTAGAAAATGCGCAAAAAAAACATATGCGAAACATATGAGAAGGATTAACTTTTTATTCTATAAGAAATGATGCACATAAACTACGATGGAAACAGTTTTACCGAACAAATTTCAATATGAGCATTAAAAAAGGTCATGTGATTTTGTTGTAAGAGATCATGTGATGATAAAAATGTGTGTGAATGGACAAACCAGCAGGCTAAGGACACTGTAAAACATCTGAAATGTTGTTGTTGTCATTCTAAAATGCTTTTACCGTTTCAGTATTAGTGTTAATATATTTTTAAGGGCCTTCAGAATCAAGAGCGTTTGTGTTCTGCATCTCATGCCTTCAAACGCCACCGCGTGTTCACTGCGCATCAGGATTGCCTTCTGAGGCGCAGGTCATTTATTAAATGAAGAAAAGAGTCACGCAGCTTCTTTTATCGCAGACATTTCTGTTTTTACTGTTGACATTTGGCGCCAAATAATCAGGAAGTGATGATTTTGTACGTTTTGACTCATTGGATGGAAACGCTGCTTTATTCGCATGTCTTTTATGCGATAGTCCAGTTTTGCGCATAAAGTTAATTTGCATTTTTGGATGGAAAAAAGCTACTGTCTTAATGCATTCAGCATCTTAAAGGTGCAGTATGTAAATTTGACTCCCAGTGGTTGAACTAGGTGTTACATTCCTGGATTGAAATAATTGCAAGTGCAGGTTGAGAGATGGCCGACCAACAGGAGCAAATCTGACAATCGAGCCTTAAGGCTGATTTAAGTCATGTTCTAAATAAAGACTATCATATGGCAACATGATATTTATGTTAATTTCCCTGCCACTGTTTCTTTAAGACCAACATTCATTTTTTTTTGTTTGAAAGAGAAGACCTTAGAGTAGCCAATAATGTGCTTTGGTTAAGTCACATGACTTCCATGGTTTTTCTGTGGCGTAATTTCTGACAGACTGGTGTTTATTGTGAGTAGTTGCTAAATGCAAATGTAAACGTCAGCTGTGAACTTTTAAGTTGTAATAATAACAACATAAAAGCTAGTAATATAATATTGATTAGTCATGTGTTAATGGCATTTGCATTAGGGATAAAATCTAGTTTTAATGGCAATACTACTTTTGAATAGATATGAATACAGTGAACAGTGTATTAGTGACCACCACCATGTTATATGTTAAGTAAAAGGAAAAAAAGGACAGAACTGGCTTTTCCTGCAGATGAAAGTGAGGATGAGATGGGTTTTAGTGACCATGAGAATGATGCAGACTGGACATTTCATAGAGACAGTTCAGGTAAGTTAGCTCAGAGGCGGATAAGACAGGTGTAGCATAGTATATAGTATAATATATAAACATTGTGAGCTGGTAGCTACAGTATTCTGATGCATCTGGATATACTAGACTTGTTCTTTATTTGTTATAATATTTACTGGAGAAAATATTTATATTTACTAGATGTTATATACATAATACAATATTATGTTTATTTTTAATAATATTCAGCTAAAAAGAATGGAAGAAATGAAAGCTGTTGGAATATGAGTTGAAAAGTATGTATAAGGTGTCATTTATAACTTCTGTGTTAAAGCTTATAATACTGCAACACCAATCAAATAATTTCAAACAACAAAATTATTAATTATAAGTAAAATTTTAAATGTTAAATTTCCAAGTTAGATCCACTATTGGACGTTGTTACCATATGGAAACATTTCATAAAGTACCTTAAAAATATATATTTTTTCCAAAAAAAAAGTTTTTACAGCACTTCAAGTTAAGCCATTTTAAGAAAAGAAAAACAGTCAAATGTTTTTTAAATAAATTTATCATAATGCGTGCGGTAGAGGGTTAAATATCTGCAAACATATTATGGTATTTTTATGCTTTAGTCCAGTGGTTCTCAAACTTTTAAACCAGCGACCCCCAATGTAAGATCGTCAAGAATTCGCGACCCCCCCACTACCAAAGCATATACAAACAATAAAAATAATCTTTTTTAAGCTGTTCACAATATTATAACTATATTTACCATACATTACAGGGCTCAAAATTAACATTTTTGCTTGGTAGTACTGGTGCTCCTAACTTTAAAAATTTAGGCGCACCAGTCAAAATTTAGTGGCTCCCACCAACAATCGCACTGTCACTACAAGTTTTATAAACAGATTTATTGCATTTAAAACCAACACTAATCAAAACTAACAAGCAAAAAAATATATATGCATGAGTGAGGAAAATATGTCTCAACGAAATCCCGTTATCACAAGAAAATACATTTTTATAACATAATTGAGTGACCAAAAGATATCACGAACGAACTGCTCACCAGCCCTGCACACACTGCTTGACATGAATTCATGAATTAATCTGTTAATGATAACTGTGCTGTGTTCTCACGGGTGTCTAATATTGCACAGATGCTTTTGACATATACCTTATTATTTGCATACGTCGTTTTAATAGCAATACCGGTCTTTTCATGAGCTGCAATATTAGTTTAATCTTAGTCAGTGCCAGCCCTTTTGCGATGGTGTACGTGGTGTTAAATTTTACATATAGCTTCACGGCTGACATTATCTGGCGATTAAATAAAGGATTAAACAGAACCTCTCGTGCTTAAAATGTGTAGATGTGGCAAACAGTTACCTAAAAATGCCGTCCCACAGACTTTACAGTAAATGTTTTAGTTATTTTCATAGCGGACTTGAAGCCAATGGAAGTCTTTTATCCACTCTTCAATAAGTGTAGATGGTGGATTAACATTCACCACGTGATCAGTAATCAGATGTGCCATTATTTGTAGCTTTAGGTGTTTCTAAAACAAAATCTGTCAGTGTTGTTTTCATTCTCATCTGCAGCACTTTACATTTTTGCGGTTGTAGCTCCTGTCATCTGAAGACAAGGAGGCGTTGACTGAGTGATTGACAGCTGATTTTAGCCAATCCATTTGTGTTCAGTTCTTAGAGCAGTGGGCCAATAAGAAGAGCGCGAAGGCGGGGCAAGCGTTGCGGGCTTTGAGCACCACTTGGCTTTGTTTACTGCGGTAAGTTGACATGACAAGTTTTAAACTGTTCCTGAGCGCTGCGTTTCAAGTACAAAGATGCATTCTGCCTGAATACTTTATGAATTTATCAGTAAAATCTGAAAATATTAGCTTTCACTTGTAATACTGAAAAATATTTATTATAATCACAAAAAATTACACAATTTTTAAATCACTCTCGCAACCCCTTGAAATTATTCTGCGACCCCCGCAGGGGTCGTGACCCCCAGTTTGAAAACCACTGCTTTAGAAGAGTCAAAAACGTACATACATGTACAGCACCTTTAACACATACTTGTGTGTTTTATTTAAGAAAATTACAACATTTCACTTGAATGAAAATACATTTATTTCTGTTAGATCTTTATTACTTGGTTATTTAAAATGGATTTGTTTATACAAACACAGCTTGTTTTTTCCTAAGCATTATATATGGAATGTGATAAATTGTCAAATGAGTTTAAAATGGCACTTAATGCAGAAGTGTGAAAGTGTTAATGTTACGCAAAGAGGTTTTACAAAATGCATCTAATGCATATACATTTAATGTTAAAACACTTTAAAAACACTGTATTTTAAAGCATTATTTTATATTAAATTTATACCCGAAGGCGACTGAAATGATGGAATTTTAAAATGATTATTTCTTTTTTACTTTACAACCAGTCATTATTGTTGGCAGCGGACTGTGAAAGTTTTAATTCCACTGGTAAATACACGCAATCGATGCGTTGCTAATAACACGCATGTTTGGTTTTCTATGCTGAAGTTCCCCAATTTAGATTGAGTCTTGACGTGCATGTAGAAATCTAATCTCAGCCAGACGACAGCAGATATTGATATGTGCTATATTGTGTTTTCCATTAATGAAGATTACCTGCCTATTCCTATTTGTACACACAGCTGTCAGACTTTGATTTGATTCCATCAATTTGACTTTGTGTGTTTGAGCTACTACAGTACATCCAGCAAATGGAATAGGTTCATTCAGACTGCCCTTAATATGCATCTGTCAAATTGCAGCGAATTCAAATATAGACATGGCAGTAATGGAAGAGATTTTTCAGCTCTTCTTCTCCCAGATGGTTTTACAACTTGAGGTTTGTCTGAGTAGATGCAATTTAAATGAGAAACTGACAAGGGACTCTTTATTTGTCAGGATCCTGTCTATTAATATGGATATCTGTACGTGAAACCGATCCCCTGAGCATGCAATAATGCAGGGATTGATATTCTTCTTATTGCCATTGTCTTGTAACGCAGATTGATGAAATGACATGGCAACCTATTAGCTATTTTCTAAATGTACTGACATAACCTCTTCTTATAGATGACAATTTAATGAGACAAGGATGCCACTTGGTTATAAAATGTAGTACGACAGTATCAAATTGTTGACTACCTGACATTTTAAAACAATCATCTTTTGACACTCGATTCATTCGGCTTTGCGTTCTTTTCCTCCCATTTCTCTCCTGAGCGACCTTCACCACCGACTTGGATAATTGTTGTCCTTCTAAAATTATGTGTTTTCCTGCACACCAATAGGCATTTTAACAGGGTAATATACCTGGAAGACAGCCTACAACTACAGTAGTTGTTATGCTGATCTCTTTTTTATTGTAATGAATTTTTACAGTGCATCCGTAAATTATTCATAGTGCTTCACTTTTTTCCATATTTTTTATGTTACAGGCTTATTCCAAAATGGATTAAATTAATTTACGTCCTCAAAATTGTACACACAATAGCCCTTAATGACAATGTGAAAAAATATTTTTTGAAATTGTTGCAAATTTATTACGAATAAAAAAAAATTGAAAAAAATCACATGTACAGAAGTATTCACAGTCTTTGCCTAAATTGAGCTCAGGTACATTCTGTTTCCACTGATCATTCTTGAGATGTTTCAGCAGCTTAGTTGGAGTTCATCTGTGGTCAATTCAGTTGATTGGACATGATTTGAAAAAGCATACACCTGTCAATATAAGGTCCCAGAGTTGACAGTGCAGGTCAAAGCACAAACCAAGTATAAAGACAAAGGGATTTTCTGTAGACCTCAGAGACAAAATTGTCTCAAGGTACAAGGCTGGGGAAGGTTACTGAAAAATATCTGCTGCTCTGAAAGTTCCAATGAGCACAGTGGGCTCCATCATTCATAAGTGGAAGATTTTTGGAACTGCCAGAACTCTTTCTAGAGCTGGTCAGCCATTTAAGCTGAGTGATTGGGGGAGATGGGCCTTAGTCAGGAAGGTGATCAATAACCGATGGTCACTCTGTCTGAGCTCCAGTGTTCTTCTTTGGAGAGAGGAGAACCTTACAGAAGGACAACCATCTGTGCAGCAATCCACCAATCAGGCCTCTATGGTAGAGTGGCCAGACAGAAGATACTCCCCGCCTGGAATTTGTCAAAACGCATCTGAAGGACTCTCAGACCATAAGAAACAAAATTATTGGGTCTGATGGGACTAAAATCAAATTCTTTGGAATGAATGTCAGGCACTGCTCGTCACCAGAATGAGCAAAATATTCTGAATGAAAACCTGCTTCAGAGTGCTCTTGACCTCAGACTGGGGCGATGGTTCATCTTCCAGCAGGACAATGACCCAAAGCACAACACCAAAATATCAATGGAGTGGCTTCACAACAACTCGGTAAATGTCCTTGAGTGGCCCAGCCAGAGCCCAGACCTAAATCCTGTTGAACATCTCCGGAGAAATCTGAAAATGTCTGTACACTGTCGCTTACCGTCCAACCTGGTAGAGCTTGAGAGGTACTGCAAAGAGGAATGGGCAAAAAGGTGCAGCAACAAAGTATTGAGCAAAGACTGTGAATACTTACATACATGTGATTTTTCAGGTTTTTTATTTTGAATAAATTTGCAACAATTTCAAAGAATCTTTTTTACATTGTCATTATGGGGTATTGTGTGTAGAATTACGAGGAAATAAATTAATTTAATCCATTTTGGATTAAGGCTGCACCATAAAAAATGTGGAAAAGTGAAGTGCTATAAATACTTTCCAGATGCACTGTAAATGGCTCTCACCAAGGTGAATTCAAGTGAGCATGTGTCCTTCTCTTTTTGCATGCTGCAACGCCAAGCAACCTAAATGTTTGTTAACGTACCCTTGTCTTTCAATACTTAATGTCAGGTGCTCTTAAAAACAACCTTGTCACGGCTGCCTTCATCCTAGAGAACTGGTATGAAAGCACGTCAGCTTGGATCCTGTTCACCCCCCAATTAGATGCTACGGGTCTGGTAATCCGAGATGTCATCTTTCATTGCTTTCCTGTCATACTTGCTCAAAACCATTCAGTGACCTTTGCAGTCACTCGATATTAACTTGGTGACTGATTAAAGCTGAATTTCCCTCAGGACAGGCTACTGCCAAAGGAAAAAGGACAAGAAAACAAAGGATCATAAAGTATATGCTTTATTAAGTGATTGGCGCAATATAACTTTGGCGTAATATCTGTCATCTGTTTAAATGGCTAAATCTATATTATATAATTTGATTCTGCTGGGTGGAGGCCAAAGTCCTTTTGTACCTCCTGGATATTTTGCCACCCGCAATCACAAAGCCACAGCTACCTACGGGCCAATTTCATTAGTAAAACCTCTGAAAACATTTCTAGACGTCTATGAAGCGGAGTATTAAAACATCAAATAACTCAGACAGCCTTGCCCTCAGGAGCAAAAACGTTGTTTCAAAGTAGAAAAGATGCTTCATCTCATTCCAGGAATATTCTGAAGGATCCTCATGAGTCTTGCCTTTGCCAATTTTCTAGTGTTTCTCACTTCTTAAACTCTCTGCCATTTAAGTTGCCCAGTGTCTCGCTAAAAACGTCTGCGCGTTTCGCAGCATGGTGACCAATGCATAATTGCATTCCATTCAGTCAGAAGTTATGGAGCCAACAGGGCATTATGGTAATTAGAAAGGGACAGAAAACTGGCAAATGAAATATGGCTGAACGAATAAATGAAGGAGGGGTTTAGAGGGTACTTTAATCAGCTAGAGACCAGGTGCAGCCAAAAACAAAGTTATAGATTAAAAGAAAAAGTTCAACCCTTACACTGTTGCCTGGGAAGGCAAATTAGGAAACTTTTAATGCAATATTGACTGTACCCTGTATTCTAATGTGTCTCCAAACATTCCAGACTTTCTTTAAAAGCTCTCACGCATACCTGACGACCATATGCTTTCAAATCACACGCCAAATGAGTATTGACTTGGTTCCATATGGTTGGACAGCCCTAAAATAAACACATGGGATCATTTTATGACTGCCGCAGGTGAGTAATGGATTGTGAAAGGTTAATTTAATGAAAGTCTCGCAATTGTGTTAAGCCAACGTCTCTTTCCTGATCAGGCAATGCGGCTATAAACCGAAGAGAGCATAATTTAATTTATTCTCTAAAATGGGGGTGGAGAGAGCAGCTGGAGGGCGTGCGATTGGTGGGAATATTGACTGACAGGTGTCGGATTGCGGTCTTGTCCTAATGTGCATTAACAAACCCCTCATGTTTCCCGAGCAGGCTTGGCAGCGCAGATTAAATATGTCCTGGTCTTGTTGCTGTAGGCCTATTATTTTGCTTTAAAGGGATAGTTCACCCAAACATGAATTCTGTCACCATTTACTCACTCTTCATTTTGAAAACATAATGAAGAATGTTGGTAAGCAGACAGTTGGCATACGTGGTTCTGTTTTGGGTTCATAAGTGAATGGTTAGTACATCTTTTAGGTGAAGCTTTAAAGTCAGGACCATGTGTTTATATGTTGGCAAGTTGGATATATTGCAGCTTATCCAATGCAAAATTCTCTTTCATTAATTGCACGTGAATACTACTCTCTATATGTCTTTTTTAAAATCGATATCGAAGAGTTAGCATGAGCTGGGAGTAAATTAAGCATTGATTGCTACTGAGACATCATGAATCATGCAGGTGATGAGGTTTTAGTTTAGCTGAAGTTTTAATGATGGCTCATTATAGTAGACAAATGAACATATGAATACAAATAGCTGGACTAAAAAAGATCAGATTATATATTTTTTTCAGTTCATTAATCACATATTGTGTAGCCCTTTGTCTTTAAAAAAAGTTTGCATGCATTGGAGTTCAATATTAATTGAAAAATATAGAGAATTTTAATTGGCTTATCTCTTATCTATTTTTTTCAAATGAAACCCCAACATATTTTCACTCCCAACTTGTCACATATTGACAGTTGGTCAAGACTCCTTTTCATTGCTTTGTTTTATGACATGTGGGGTCCCCCGATGATTTTGGTTCTTTGCATTATGCATCACATTAAACGGTTTGCATGTATTTGTAAAATAACAATAATTTTATGAAAGTGCATACTTTCAGAAATATTTTAGACCGCCTACCCCACAAATACCCTCTTCTGAACAACATAAATAAGCAGCAGGCAAGTTAAAGTGGAAAGTTATTACAAAAATAACCATATAAAGTGAAACAAACATTTCATTTTTTTCATTCCAAGTTCTTCCAAACAATGTCTTTATGTGAAGAACAGAGTAATTGGTTTTAATAACTAAAAATGATCTGGCTCTGCTCGCTGGTAACCTCTAAAGCTGCGGTCACACTGGACTTTTCTCCCCATAGACTTCCATTCATACACACGAATGCGTCAGACTGGAATCACAAGCTTGTACAACAAGTTTTACAGTTCGCTGCATTGGAAAGTTCAAGCTTGGTGAATTCTGACCTGTGAAATCACATCACATGATTGCGTGTAACCAATCGAAGATCAAACCATGACCTCTCTAGATGGAACTTTAAAATTTGGATCAATCGCTAGCTTTTTAAATGTCTAATCATCTTGTTTAATCCCACCCCTTTTCGCAGCACCATACCACAGAATTTCACAAGCTCAAACTCTAGTGTGACCGAAGCTTAATTCAAATAGATGCTTGAGCATTAGCATAACAAGATTGGTCATCAGACAGAGAAAGAGCCAATAGAATTTGACGGAATTAGTTACAAGACAGTGGGAGCCAATAGCATTCGACTTAAGCCACTTTTTCGGAGGCAATATTTGAATTGATCACAGACAACATCCGAGCTGATCATATGTTTTCAACAAACTGTGACTATATCTCTGCTATATATGGTTTCATATTAACAAATTGGTTGAATATAATGCTAAGAGCTGGGTTTTCTTCTCGTAAGTGTGTTCATAGTGTAACGCAAGTAAAAAAAATGTTTTGACTTTTTACTTTAGAAAAATGTCACCCCTAACGGCAAAAATATATTGTGAATGAGATATATAAGCAACAAAGTAAATGTAATTGAAAAGGTAGCCTAAATGAAAAGTTTATTTTTTGGCTGTCTTAGTTCTATGATTTTGAAAATAACAAATACTCTATGTCTCTATATTTATACTAAAACACTGCTTTTTTTATTTATGTTTGTTTGTATTTTATTTTGTTTTAATTTCCAAATTGAATCCTCATTGCACTTATCAAGTGTACAATGATTTGTGCCCCCTGGTGGCATAGTCGTAAACTTCTGTTAAACCTAAAAACACGTTCTTAATCCATTATGCTGCGTTCTCACCAGACGTGGATGAAGCATCAAGTGCGAATGATTTACATGTTAAGTCAACGCAGAGACACAAATAGACATCCTGTGGAACGATACGTACGAATGAGGCGGTGCGAATGATGTGGCGTGAATTGAGCATTTTGCGTGACTGACACGCTAAACATGCGTATCGCACATTTCACACGAATCGCTCAAGTTGGAAAATCTGAACCTCCGCGGACATTCATGTCGAGTTAACCAATCAGGAGCTTTCTCTTGTAGCGGGCGTGATTATGAGGTAGCGCCTGTTGTTTGTGTCCCTGAGGGAAATCCGATTGCAGACACCGGACAACAGCATCGTTGAAAACCTCCATCATCCAGGTACAGTTTCTGAAGGAGTTGATGAACTCACAGAGCTGGGTGCACCTCTGAATGGATCTAGTGAACTCAGACACGGCTCCAAACAAATCGACACCGTTTATCATCCTTTCTAAAGCACATAAACACAGCTAATACATGGTATGCACCCATGACACGAATCCACATCTATTGTGAAGTGAATTTGAGGCACGAATGAAGCGGATTTGATGTGCGAATGAAAAGTAAACCTAATTTTCACGTGTCCATTTACCCACGTGGCGCACATTAGTCTTGCAGCGGCGTCAAATGTAGCAGTAATGTTCCTATTGAACTGTCACCCACTATTTGTCCAAATTCATAGTATTCGAAAATTAGTATGCAAAAAGTACTTGGATGACCTACTAATTATAGCGAGATACTAAAGTGCGAGAATGAATAACTCATGAATGGGAGTAACGCAATGCAATTGACGTGGTTAAGTCATGTGATAGACAAATGGTGAATGTAGGATGTCCAAGTTCCAATCATACTACTAAATCATACTGTATAGAACATACTTTTCTAATGGTCGTGTAGTAAATTCAAATGTAGTACCTACTCGAGTAGTATGCAATTTCGAATACAGCCTCTCTCTTAATGGCTCTGGGCACCCCAAGTGTCAAACAGTGATAAGAAGGGGCCTTAACTGAGCATCAATATGAGACGAGTCAGGATTTAGAATGTGTTAGAAACTCACACCTCTGATGCAATCCTACAAAAATAGTTAAGCATAACCCCACCGCTGTTCCACCAAGCACTTGTAATAAGCAAGATGAATGAAAGAAGCTTGTATTAGCAGTGTCGGGTTTAAGATCATTTGTGAAATTCATTGAAATGAGACATCCCTCCATCTCTAATTAGAGGCCCCTCAGCCTCAAGATGTTATGAGAATGTCAACGAAAATAATGAATCCGTAATAGCTGAAGGAGATCAATGATATCCTGAGCAGTTAATGGAATTATCACCACATGCCCGGCTACAGTATGTAAACAAAGGACTGGGTAAACAGAGCCAAAGGACTTGTTATTCAACAGACATATGCTGCTTATCAGACGAATGTGACGAAGTGAAAAGTGTCTTTTTGGGAGTCGTTTAATTTATAGATGCACACGAGGCGTCAGACCTGGCATTAATGATGTATGCCAAATATCAGGTGTAGATCTCACGTTCCTGCAATATGAGCTCATTTAATACGAGTCTGTGCATTTATTGGTTTACCTTTGACTGATTCAATTCCTGCAGAATTAAAAGTGCTTGTGAGGTTTATAGATTGCTTAAAATGGCAATATGTCTTCAGCCTTCAGGCTTTAGTGTGCAATTGACAAAACGCAATAAGTGCTTCCTATTGTCTTTTGTAATAAAAACGTTGCCCTTTTTGAAACGAAAAGGGCTCCGTGTTGTTGAAAGGCGAAAAAAAAAGTAAGAAAATATAGAGTATTTCCACGTTAGCCTTGCTATTTGAAAACAGACCTTTCACGGGAGGCACATTTATGTCATTTTTCATTATAGCTTCCATGATTCTGTCTTTGTTGTTATGTTTTGAAGCAATTATTGATAATTTTATTATAAATGCACCAGTTTGGTTTGATAGCAAAGGTGAGGTTGTAATTCATGGGTAACGAGCTGCACAACACTATCATTTTCATAATTCTAGACCTGAGACTGCTTTATAAATGGCTTTTTAATATCGCTAAAATGAATTGTGCAATCAGAGACAAAGAGCATTACACAATGACAATTGGATTGTATGTCTATATTAATATTCAGTATTTTGCCAAGGCCATTAGTGCATCTTTATACATGCCATCCCCTGTGTTTACACTCACACACAGGCACAGAAAGGAAATCATTGGTTCCATTGATCTAAACACCAGCGGGATTGCATTATAATTGTTTCTAACATGCAGCATGAGATGTTCCTGTAGGATCGCAGTATTAGCCTGAATATACAGTACACTAAGTTTGATGTAATGTCTGTTTTATACAGCTATTAGATGTAGTAACATCTGTATATATATATATATATACATATACATATATATATATATATATGTATATGTATATATATATATATATATATATGTATATATATATATATATATATATATATATAAATATATATATATATATATATAAATATATATATATATATATACACACATATATATATATATATATATATATATATGTATATGTATATATATATATATACAGATGTTACTACTTCAATGTGTTCCTTTTGGCGCCATTCATACCGCGGCGACAGCAGTACTTTTTTTGACCGCTGGATGGCAGTTTAACCACAGATATTCAGCTTTGCCTTTGCACAACACTAAACAGACTTTTCTGTGCGTACCTTATGTGATCAGATGTGTTCAATTAAAATATAATTTTGATTTAGTTTTCTTAGCAATAAGATGATCTTACCAGGGCTTAAAGTATTCCGGCACCATGCCGGATCTCCGGCGTGCGGCCGTGAGAGAAAAAAAAATAGAGCTTGCACATGCGGTTTAGTTGGGGATGCTCAAAATAACCGATTAAGCAATAACCGAAAGGGCGCGTTTGTAACCGATGAATGGTATCAGTTAAACGATTAAAATATGCTTTATACATTTTTAAAGTTTGGCTGCATACGGGGCATCTGTTAAATGGTTTACTGACTGCAGCCAGTGTTTTACGCTCTGCTTATGCTCGCTCAGCGCGCTTCAAGTTTTGCCGTTGTGTGCTGTGTGCTCGAGCGGAAAAGCGTGTTACTTCTGTTTCATTGTTCAGTCAAATGAAAGCACTGCAGGGTTTCTGTTGAGGTGACAGCGGGGTTTGGGTTGTCAATGTGAGTATGGCAAACTTTTAAAGATGGAGGAGAGTACTTGTGGTCGCTGTTTCAAGTTATCCAGAGTTGTATTTATAGATCTTGAATATCACAATATTATTAAAATTACAATTATAACATCGACAGCAACTCGACTCGCGCACACCAGATGATTCAGTCGTTTTCTAGTGACATACAAAAGAGTGCAGGGCTTCTTTTTTTGTCAACCATAAAAGGCAGCGCGGTGCGCCGCATGTTTTTGGAACGTAAAGGCGTGCGCTTTGCGATCGGCCCCTAAATGTACAACAAATATTTGTTAACTCTTTGGATGGTAACACATGCAAACACACGTTTCTACAGACGCATTTTGCCAAAGAAGCAAATTGAAAGAAGGATATTTCTGGTCGCAGTTTCACACAGAGTTGACATTAACCAGCGCTGATGCAGATCACCTCTGTGCTGTCTGGAGCCGCTTTATAAACTTAAAAAAGCAGGCTGTTGATGATTTAGGGTGGGCTACAACCAACAAACCCCTTTTTTATTTTATTTATTTTATTTTTTTGAAAATTACAGTTATTAATAGTTCTTATATAATATCAGCTTTTAAAATAGCCTACAATCTACGAATCAAACAAATCCAAAGATTTTCTTGATTTTGGTATGATAACTCCGCACCAAACTGAGGCTTTCATTTTATAGCTTATAAAACATGTATGCAATGTCATATGTAAGGGCTGTGACGGTCACCGTGATGACAATCACTCTAGAACACAAGTTTTCTGTTTTGTTGCCAAGTAGCCTATACATTTATGAATATAACGTTAACTTAGACGTGATACAGCAAGTTCAAGTTCAGCCATGAACCTCGCTGGAAAACTTATATTACATCGGCAATCTGGAAACATTTTGGATTCGTGGCGAACGAGAAAGGCGAATCAATAATTAGGATGAAGCTATTTGTTGGGCTTGTTTAGAAAAATAAGTGTTAAATGGACAAACACGTCGAACCTCCAGAGCTGCGGTCATGTCACCCAGCCCATGAAATGCGGAGCCAGCTCCGGTGTCATTCACTGAACGCAAATGCCCAGCTAGTCCAGCCAGGTATGGCAGAGAGGCGTTTTCAAAAATGGCCAAATACAAAAGAGAAACTGATAAATAGTAGACGTTGATGAGAAATGGAGCAGCATATTTGGTAGTTGAGAACGCGCCGCTCCGCGATGTAGAGCTGGTTTCCGAGAAATGCAGGCGGCGGAGCAAGATACCCTCTTTGCCACGGTTGCGAAAAAGTATCTGCATATATATATATATATATATATATGTATATATATATATATATATATATATATATATATATATATATATATATATATATATATATATATATATATATATATATATATATATATATATATATATGTATATATATATATATGTATATATATATATATGTATATATATATATATGTATATATATATATATGTATATATACATGTATATATATATATATACACATGTATGTATACATATATACATGTATGTATACATATATATGTATGTGTATGTATACATATATATGTATGTGTATGTATACATATATATATATATATATATATATATATATATATATATATATATATATATATATATATATATGTATGTATATATATATGTATGTATGTATGTATGTATATATATATATATATATATATATATATATATATATATATATATATATATGTATATATATATATATATATATATATATATATATATATATATATATATATATATATATATATATATATATATATATGTGTGTATATATATATATATATATATATATATATATATATATATATGTATATATATATATATATATATATATATATATATATATATATATATATATATATATATATATATATATATATATATGTGTATATATATAAGTGTCTACTTTTAAACACAACGAGTGCATGTTAAAAGTATTGTTTGATAAAATAATTAATATGAAGCCAACACTATGTCTCGTTTCTCAGTTAGAGCTAATTAATTTTAATGCGACCGCACCCACGAGGCTTTGTTATTACAATAGTCCACGTGAGACTTGGGCAGCATGTAAACTGTGGTCTGAAATACAGCGGAATCTCCATGAATACATGAGAGATACACATGGGAGATATATCTGCATAAAGCTTGGAAGGTGCACTTTTCAACTCATTTTGAAAACATATGTTGTCTCACTAGGTAATCCATAGAATTTTCCTGGCAGGAGGCCCATCACGTCAGCTCTTACCGTGTCTGCCATTAACACAAAGGATGATGATGGCTGCCTGAACTCTTGCACTCCCACAAACAAACACAGCGTGCTGGCTAGAAAGATTGTTTCATTTTTATTCTCAGAAATAATGCTGCGGTCACACTAGAGTTTGTGCGTGCGTAATTCTGCTGTATGGCGCTGCGAAAATGGGCAGGATTAAACAAGATGATTAGACATTTAAAAAAGCAAGCGACTGGTCCATGTTTTAAATTCCTGTTCAGAGAGGTCATGTTTTGGTCTTCGATTGGTCTCACGCAATCATGTGTTGCAATTTCGCAGGTCACCAAGCTTGACCTTTCCAACGCATCGAACTGCGAAACTTGCCGCACGACCTTGCGTTTCCGGTCTGACGCATTCGCGTACATATGAATGCAAGGCTATGGGGTAAAAAGTCCAGTGTATCTGCAGCTTAAATTGGAATTATGACCCATTTAACAGAGATTCTATAAAAGTAGAAACTAGAATATGAATTAAAGTCCCACTTAAGTGGGCTACAAAATCACTAAAGCTACGGTCACACTGGGCTTTGTGTGTGTGAAATTCTGTCGTGCGGCGCTGCGAAAAGGGGCAGGATTAAACAAGATGATTAGACAATAAAAAAAAGCAAGCGATCTGTCCATGTTTTGAATTTCTGTCCAGAGAGGTTGTGTTTTGATCCTCGATTGGTCTCACGCAGTCAAGTGATGCGATTTCGCAGGTCAGAGTTCACCAAGTTTGAACTTTGCACCGCAGCTACATGCGAAACGTGACTCCTGACCTTGCGTTTCCGTTGTGACGCATTCGCGTGCGTTTGAATGGAAGTCTATGGGAGGAAAAGCCCAGTGTGACCGCAGCTTGAGTGAAGTTTCACAAACTAATTACGAGAGGAGCATGTGATATGATTGATCGCAGCTGGTCTCTCATCCGTAATCATTAGAAAGCCAATTGGATTATTCCAAACCCACTATAAATAGCCCAACCAGCATTACTCCCTCATCTTCGTTCTTTGAAAAAAATCTTCCCATCCACCCTATCTCCCCCTTTCCTCCTTTACCGGGGGGAGCTCTCGAGAACTACCTGATCTCGTACCCCCTTACATGCTCATTGACCAGGTGGGAGCCATGCTCAATTATCTCCGAGCTCTAAGTTCTCTCCCAGGACAGCATGCCAAACCTGTTATTATTATCAAGCAATATTGTAGTGTGAACTCTAAAATAGCATTTAAGAAAAAAATACACCATAATAATGATAAATAAAATGTATTTTGGTGTAAAGCTGTATTAAATGAAATCTACACTTGGAGTGTGTTCTTATGAAGTATTATTTATGTTGTATGTACACTCTATAAATGCATAGAAAAAGTGTTCTTTTGCAGTATATATAAGGGATGCAGTATATAGCAAATATATTCAATTTTTTTTGCAATGTAAGATTATAGTTTTTTCTTTTTCTTTGTTAGAAGGCCTGCCACTTTAAAAAGTAATAATGTTATTGTACTATTTGCATAATGAATTGCAATTGGTCTGCTTTCATCCATTTACATAAGATTGACTTATTTCTTTTTGCACAAGGCCTCTGGCACCGTGCTGAATTTTAAGCTGGGTGTCAATGGAACCCGCAGTCAGAATTCATCCAATTGCTTCCTCAAGCTAATCTACAGAATGATGTTTCTCTGACATAATGCAAAATGTATTTCTCATTCATAGTATAATTTCTGCAATTAAAATGAGATTCATTCTTATAGAGGCTTCCCCCAAGACTTCATTTCAAATGAGTCTGCCATCTACACATGAGGCCTTTTGGATGTTTTGGAATTCTTCAATATTTTCTAAATTACTGCCAATTTCATACTCTTGAATTATAAGGACCTCTTTCCCTTAGTGCACACAGAATTGGCACTGTTTTCCCCTCACTTACAGCAGACATTAAAACAATCAGTGCAGTGAGTAACAACTTTCAATACAAAAAAGAAAAGTTGAACATTTTTGTTAGAATTTTTCTCAGTTTTTTTTAAGTGCATTTGGAAAAGTTGATAGCATTGGCCCTGTATACTGATTTTTATTCTATATTCTATTCATTTATACTATATTTTTATAAAGTATTTTAAATAGTGTATATATATATATATATATATATATATATATATATATATATATATATATATATATATATATATATATATATATATATATATATATATATATAGTAGTAAAGTATTATATATAGTATAGTAAATTGTATTTATAGTATATAGTATAGTAAATTGTATTTATAGTATATAGTAACACTGATTTTTATTCTATATTATATTTATTTATACTATGTTTACTATTCCTATGATGGATCACCAAATCCTTCACGTGAATTCTAATTCTTAATCGTTCTATAGTAGTTTCATTCATTAAAAAGTCGCACTGAATTATTTAAAGGGGTGGTCCACTACAATTTCATATTTTAAACTTTAGTTAATGTGTAATGTAGCTGTGTGAACATAAACAATATCTGAATGTTATACGCTCTAAGTTCAATGCAAACGGAGACATTGGCCTTCACAGCATTAGCTTAGCAAAGCCTACAGTGAACGAAATTTGGGAACTACAAATAATACATCTGGTTTAGTGAGATAACAAATGCTTCAGGTTCACCATGCGCAGTGAAGGGACATGGCCACAGGGGCTGTAATGTTATAGAAGAGAAAGCTACAGTTCTGTCCGATCGCTGCTATTTCAACAGAGCTCGTTCTGTTTCTGTATTTAGGCTTCCAAGTGACATGACACAAAGAGAGAAGTGCTTACAATTTAATTTTAATTATGTTCCAGAGAATTATAAAAATATATAACTAGCATTTGACAAAGGACAGCTTCCAGAATATCTGCCAGTTCAGTGCTAGATTCGGCTAAAAGCTCCTTAAAGAAGGAGCAGCTCCAACCATAATAGAAGCTGTGGACTATGAGCCACAACCTGTAAGTGTTTTATTTGTTGAAATTGATCTATTACATGCATAGTGTCTAGCATTAAAGGTATGTTGTAGCAAGGATGTAAACAAGGATATAAACAATGGGAAATGCTGTTTGGCACCACTAACAATTTAGCTACAAATTCATATTTATCCGTCAAACCCCTGTAACCACACACAATCTTCACCAGCGCTGCAGTGCCTCTCTATTCAGCCATATTCCAAGCGTTCTACATCTCAAATAAGAAACTCGCAAAAGATATGTGAACGTTTCATATTACTTACACATGCTTATTCCAAATATATGTGAAAGGCACTTGTCAGATTTTATTTTAGAGAGAAGGTGTGAGCTTCAGCTGCAGTGTCCATTTCATTTTCTGTTTGATTCATGCTCAAACTGATACAGCTAACAGCTACTCTGTAGTGCGTTTACATTAGCCAACTAATGTTGCAAGTTCTGTCATTACAAACATAGTTCGTTGATTTGGAGTTTCCCATATCCATTGTTCCAACGAACATTCACAAACTGCGTCGCAGCACTTGTGTGCTTGCAACTACACCTCTGGAGGCTGTGTTCTATTCCCAGTTATTCCCCTTATGCCCTATTCGTAATTACGTAACAATTCGTAATTGTTAAAAAATAGCATTAAAGTCATCTCTCTTAGGTGTAATTATCTTTCAAAGTATTTTTACAGTTTCGTTTTAGCGATCTTCACGATCGCTGAAAAAAACAGATTTTTTACAAATGAACCATGTGCACAATCTTTTGCATCTTATAAACACCCCTTTAATTATACCCCTTTAATTATTTGTTATCATATTTAAATAGTTACTATACCAAAAAAAAAAGTGGGTATATTTACGCAATAATACTTAACATTGCATTGGGTGCATGTGCCAAGTCTTACACAGACATTTATTTGCATTAAAACCACTGAAACACTTCATAATTTCAGTTCTTATGAGGTTTACACTTTAATAACCACCTCATTAATAACCTCACTTGTCATTTCTGTAAAGCATCCCAAGGTGTAGAAGAAGTGAAATATTGGAGGCTCAAGAGTGTTGTGAGTCCTGTGTCAGCATTCAGCCTCATAAAAACCTCTTAAAATGCAAGCTTTTTCTAGGCTGTTAACCTTTTACTTATTCAGGGAGGTTTGCTTTTCCCCGGAGTTCAAGACGTAAATGAGGGGATGGGTCAGTGTTTTCAAAGGTAAATATTGAAGGATGATTCTGCGCTGATTCTGCCAAAGCCTGATAACACAAAATTAATCTTGGTTACCTATCTCACACTGACATCTTTTAAGTCATAGCAAACAAGAGGTAAGTACTAGATTAGAGCCCGGATAAACCAGATCATGATATTGGTGGACCTTTTGTTTTTTTAGTCTTTTACTTGAAAATGTTGCAAAACCCCATGCTCTATTTCAAGTGTGTTCCATGTGTTTTTCATGTGTTTTAAAGGAATATTCCACTCCAAAATATAATAATTAATATATAATAATTCTGACTTCAACTGAATATAATTCTGAAAAGTTGCCCCTTGCAATTTTAAAAGACATGTTCTGTGTAAATGAGCCCTAAGGGATGCTCAGATGATGATTATAGGCATTTTTTGTAAGGTAATTAAAGTACCTTTAATGTACTACGATTTCATACTGTATTTCATCAAATATTCCTGCTTTTGATTAGTGGTGTAGAAATGGTGCAGAATCTAAAATATTCGTTCTACATGTGCTGTGACTTTTTCAAGATTCTAAAACTTAATTTCCAAGTGAAATAAAAAATTTGGTTTCACTTTTTTTGGAACAAATGTATTCTAATAGATGTTGTAGAGTATTTGGAAAAGTTTGCAGCTCAGTTTTCCCCGTTTTATATTATTCTCCTGCTGTCTACCTGCATTTTTATTTATGTCTTTTAAATCTGTTGGGAATGCAACTGGCCTTTTCAGTTTCCTTTTCAATTCCCACATGAGACATGAGGTGTTGACGTGTCAGGTCTGTTTGTGTGATAAGTTTTCAAACCAACTTATTCCAGTGGAGACTCTCTGGTCCCGAGCCATCTGTCCTCAGCCTTCACTAACACAATCACTGAGGTCTAAGACCGACTCGCTTCGATTTCCTTTATTTCACACCAACACATCAAGTCAGAGCATGAGCAACAGACGCATTTACTTGCACGGCATGAACTGCCCTTAATAAACTTAACTACATATATCCTCAAACTCAACTTTAGTTTACTCTGTTCTCCTCCATTTATTTGTTGCTGGGTTTAATTAACCTTCGTTTAATTGCTACAAACCAGCAGGCTTTCCAGAGTAATTGTTTTGCTTATGCATTATAGCAGTAGATTAGATTTGATATGTTAAAATGCTGTTTATGCTGGAGGAACATATGAACAGATTGGACCCCTTCTGAGAGTTTGAGCTAATCAAGTTGGACACTTTTAGTCACCCCTGAGGTCTGTGGATGTGAGGTGTGTTGTTTAAGGATTCTTCTCACAGGCAGGTTTTTTGTAGCGGCAGTCATTCCTCTTGAGCTCGCCATTAGATTCAGCTGTCAGCAAGACTTGCGAACACGCACTGAATTAGCACGAAAGCCAGGAGCCTCATTTATAGACGTGTGTACAATCATTCTATTTTTTTCTTATTGGCTTTTTACAAATATTCCTACACATTCCCCAGGAATGCAATTTCAAAATCTTCCTTTTCAAGCGCTACTAACTCAGTTTTAGCAATTAGTTAAATTACAATCAAGACACCTTTTAAAAATAGATCGCTACAAGCTCTACAAGGGCAAAATCTGTTTTAATTTCCAACTGTAATCACATTATACCTTTAATTATACATCCAGAGCAGGGATGTTCTTTCAAGAAGAACAACCTCAGTTAAGTTTGAAGCATTAAATGTAATAGACAAGTGTGTTAAAATAGATATTACAACTGGTAAACAAAACAGTGATGAGAAAGATCTTTAGAAAAATAAAAGACTGAAGAGATTATGTGGTCTGTGTTTTAAACATTCATTTGCACGACCCATCTGTTTACTCTTATGCATATGCATTTGACCTAAACACTTGACCTTTTTTCCATAATCAACTTTACATTCATTACTTCATAGTGTCAGTGTTTTTCTCATTTAATTAACACGTTTTATACCCATTTAGTTTACAAGCGTACTGTGTAGTGTTCTGGATAGTGATCAGAAGATTTTAAATAAAATGAGACAAGCATATTTCTTCCTTTATGAGCTCTTGCTTATTTATTATGCTGCTTTTTATTCAATTCAGGCTCATTCTGATTACGTACCCCTCTATACATTTCTGGAGAGAGCAAAATACATCCCAGGAGCTATGTTTTAACATTTTTTTTTTTTTTACAGTTTTTGTTATAGCGAATCTATCAGAGGCTGCTGTGTAAATTTTTTTCAGATCTCAGATATCTCCTATGAGCATCTGCTCTTCTCACGTAAATCCACCAGAGGCCGCTGTTGACAGACTGACTGACTGACCAACTGCCCGATTATCCCCACCCACCCCCTTCCCTAAACCCAACCAATAGTATTTTGAAAAGGACCTATTGACCCGCCCACCTAGTTCCCTAAACCCAACCGCAGTGTTTTGAAAAGCAATCCAGAAAAAGAAAAGACCCCTGATTTTAACCTCATTTTCAGATTTTACCCCATTCTCACCATATTTTTCACTTGTTTATTTTAATTTTTGCCTTTTCTCTTACCTGCTTTCTAGAACTGTTCTTCACCGGACTCCAACCCTGTCGTCGCGGTCAACGCCACTCTGCATTTCAAGTCTGCCTACATACATGTCGAGCCACCGGACAAACTGGTACCAACGGAAAAGCTGTCCACATGCAGGTAAGCGATCAGCTGGTTAGTGTGAAAAGGAACGGAATCATGCCACCCTGTAGCATTCGTTTTAAAGACAAAATGAAGCCATATGTAGCTCTGGCTACATAATTCGCGATCTCCAGAAATGTATATATGGCTATGTATTCAAAATGAGCTCAGTGGCGCCCCCAGAAAATTTTCTTAGCGGTGGCCAGATGAGGCCACACCAAATCTTGGGGTGGCGCACACACACACACACACACACACACACACACACACACACACATACACACACACACACACATACACACACACACACGCACACACACACACACACACACACACACACACACACTCACCATACAGACCCTAATAATATCATTTATCCATGTTCCTTTTTGAGCTACAATATTATTAATACATCTTCTGTTGATGTACCTTTTTGGAAAATACAAGGACAAAATTATTGAGATTTTTAGTGGCTGCATTAGATTTATTTATTTATTTATTTAAATATTGAATTCACGTAAGTACATTTAAATTAAAAATATCAACAGCAAATTCATATTGGGGTGGATGATTTAAACAGAATTTACTCGCCACCCCTGGCCACCCCTTAGGGGCTCCCCTGAATGAGCCTATGTTGTTTTAATTAACTATTTATTCATATTCACATTCTCAAATCACGTAGGTTTATGGATACATTACTATAGCTAACTATTTCAATTTTACTGATTTAAAAATCATTTACCACCTTTTGTCATCTTATTATTTTATTATTTCATTATTTATTTAGTTAGTAGGTTAGTTAGTTAGTTAGTTAGTTAGTTAGTTAATTGGCATGTTAAAGTAAAGTTTTATTGCATTGAATATGTTTTGTGTGTAAATAAAATCACTTTTGTAAATGATTCAGACCCAAAAATAAAACACTTAATTATTATTTATTTTTATTTTTTTTCACTGAGGAAGGCTATGTGCCGAAACATCTGTATTTTGTATCACCTGAAGAATGTAAAATAAAAACTATACAAAGCAATTATTTAATAAGTGTGAATCATGACATTCTGAAAAAAAAATCGCCTTCGAATCGTTAACAGTTTGAGTCGGAAATCTTGTTAGACTAGAATTAGATGGCTTTCTAATTGGCATAAGGATATAACCAAACATAATCCAAATTCCAAACTAATTTTGTCAATATTTGTAAATATGCTTAACTGGTAAGGAGCCCAGAGTGTGCCAAGTAAACATTCCCCACACTTACACCGCCAGCAGGAGCCTGAACCCAGTGTTGCAACAGAAATTAAGATTCATCAGACTATGAAACCTTTTCAAATGTTCTGTCTGTCAGTTTTATTGAGCCTGTGAGATTTACAGTCTCAGTTTTCTGCCAGGAGTGTCAAATATCTGTGCATTTGCTGCTGTAACTCATCTGCTTCAATGTTTTACATGTTGTGTGTTTAGAGATGCTCTTCTGCAGACCTTAGTTTTGATGAGCATTTATTTGAGTTTCCATCCAGCTATGTTTAGGCCCCTTTTAGAATATCACATTTTAAAAAATGCTTAAAATTGACCCCAAGATGTGCATACATTTAAAAAAAAATACCCATTAAATAAAACATATTTGCTTAAATGAGTAGGATAAACCTTTTGTCTGATAAGAAATATGTGCATAAACTGTTTTAACAGATCATGTGTTAACAAACATGACATGATGGGACACATTAATGGATGAACCAGCAGACCAACCACATTTTAAAACATCTGAAATGTTGTTTTGGTCATTTTAAAATTCCTCAGCCAAAGTCTGCCATCAAGTTGTTTAGTATTATTACCTTTCAGAACTATCTAATGTCCGCACTCCACAGAGAGTCCCAGGCCTCCAAAAGCCACCACACATTGATTGCATTTAGTCTTCATCCTCTGAGATGCAAGCAATTATTTTAAAAGAATAAGACACACAATGGCTTCTCCTACTACAGCAAATTCCATTTTCCTTTTTAATATTTGGCACCAGATTATCAGGAAGTGATGATTTTGTTCTCTTTAACTTATTGGATCCGAACTGTGCTTTATTCTCTAATGTTTTATGCAATACTCCAGTTAAGTTTTCACCCACATAAGTGCCACTTCCTGCATATTTTCTCTTTTTCTTACCATTTTCTGTAAACCCTAGGGATGGAAATCCTAGTAGATCAGCAGCTTCTGAAATTCTCTGACCAGCCCATCAATCATAACATGTTCAAAGTCAATTGAATCACCTTTCTTCTTCATTATGATGCTCCGTTTGAACTTCAGCAGATCATCTTGACCACGTCTATGTGCATTGAGTACTCTGCCAGTGCTTCAGACATAAATTAAACTGAAATTAAATTCCAGTAAGTGGTCACAGGATATTTTAAGGGGTAGTTCAGAAAAAAAAAGACTCACTATTTACTCATCTTCAAGTGGTTATAAACTTTTATGAGCTTCTTTTGTAGAATAAAAAAGAAAATATTTTCAAGAAAGCTGAAAAAAATACTATGGAAGCCAATGGTTACAGGTTTCCAGCATTCTTTAACATATCTTCTGTGTCAACAGAAGAAAGAAGGTTTGGAGCAAGTGAGAGTGAGTAAATGATGATAAAATTGTAATTTTGGGGTGAACTATGCCCTTAAAGGTGCAGTAGGTGATTGGCTTCAGAAACATTTCTATAGTGCTGGTTGAAAGTCTCTTCACATTCCAATAGTAATGATTAAAGTAAATGATCTAAATGTATTTATTTTTATATCTGGGTAAGGCATAAAACAAAAAATGTTCTTATTAAAATTTGTCAGGCCAATAATTCCCATAATTCTGATAAGTAGCCCAAACTGTCTGTCAACAAATGTAGATTTGTACATTTGCACACCCGTTCATGCAGATCTGCTGTTTGCGAGTGCACATGCACACAAGAGAGTGACAGCAGTAAAATCAAATGCTGAATCAATATTGGAGTTACTTTTGCACACTGGAGGAAGGATGACACCATGGCTAAGGTATTTCTTTTAGACAGGTAATGTTCTGTTTTAAAACTCTTTTAGTCACACAAAGCTGATGTAGATTTTGTTGTTACGAATGGGTTATATGCACAGAAGTGTTGTTCAGCCACTGAAATCTTCCGGCGAAAGATTGATGTGACTACTTTTAATTTTATAAGGTTCGTTTTACAGCATTGATAATGTAGATTTTATTTAGTTTAACAACTAAACATCAATAAATAACACTATTTCGTCAAGCCTGCTTTACTGAGCTGAAGTTGGTTTTACATTCACATTGGTTCATTATTTAAACAACGACAACCTGTGATGTGCTCCCTACGCTACTCTGAATATTCGGTCTGAAATAGCATGTATGGCAGGCATAGTAATAAGTGTAATTCCTGCATGTCGCCAGCCAAACACTAAGCACACAGTAGTCGCTTTAGGACAGCGTGTCCAGCGATCCTTGCATGAATTGCACAATATGACAAGTTTTGCTTGCTACATTAGTGAAAACATGCTAGATATACTATAACACAGTTTATCCATGCGAATTGTAGTTTTATAAAGTAATATAAAGTTTTCCAACTGGTGAATAACATATTCTAGTGGGTTGTCTACTGTCATGTTTAAGGTGCACGTTTGTAATTTCAGGAGGCGTGACTTTGGGCAGCAGGGGTGGGACTGTGTTTCAAAGATATTATGCTATCTGGTTAGCATTTTGGAAGATCACCTACTGCACCTTTAAGTGCAAACAAGGACTTTGGCGCCAACAGATTTTGTTGTATTCTTATAATGTTTTATATATATATATATATATAAAGAGAGAGAGAGAGAGAGAGAGAGAGAGAGAGAGAGAGAGAGAGATCAAAACTTATACTTGCCTGTTTATTAACTGAAACCAATGTCTCTCTAGTTCTCTCTCTCTGATTAAACAAAGCTTAGTATCTCTTTCAACCCTGTGTTTTTATTTCAAACATAGAGGATGCTTCCTACACATTTCCCAAGAGTATAATTTCAAAATCCTTTTTCTTTTTTTTTTCTTTTTTGTAGAGTGCTTAACTTGTTTCTAGCAGTTTCTTTTTTTTAAAGGTAGCGTTTGAATTATAATTACCTTTCCCTGTTTGTCTTCGCTTTTAGAATGATCTATTTTCACTTCAATTAAGAGAAACAAAAAGCCATCACATTTGCAATTGAAGTAAATTATGCGAATGAAAGCGTGCTAAGTGACGGGTAGAGTTTTTGACATTCTCGGTGGGACTAAATCAAATCTTTCGTGTCGTGTTTTGAGTTGATATGAATTTAAACGGTCCTCTAATCTATAAGCACTGTGCTTGCTAGCGTCATATCAACGGCTGTAATTCTCCTATTATGTGTCTTGTGGTAAGATGTGCCACAAGTGGATTTGTAAGTGGATAATTGTGATTATTGTCTGGTTTGAACACCATGTTCTTGGTATTAGCATTGCAAAAACATTTTGGCACTTTGCCTCTTTGTTTTGAATTGGCTCATCTTCATGAAGTGTTGTCCCTCCATTTATTGCAGCAACCAGGGAGCACATTTTCTGGGCACAGATTAAGCCTCTTATATGCCACGAAAATGAAAGGTAATTTCCTGTTCTCAGTCACAGTTTGTTCAGAATTAATCTTTGGCTGTATAATTTGACCTTATCTCAAAATAGCTTTTCACTGTACCAACACAATTTGATTTGACGAGACATGAAGTGACAATATGCTGCCTGAGTGATTGTAAGTATCAACGTCTAGAAATCTTTTAAATGCCTCCATTATGCAATTTAGTCTATTTAAAAAGATTGTAGGCTTACATCAATCCAAGGTCAGCACAATGCAGCATCAGCATTGTTCTCATAGTGTCTGAAACTGTTCAATGATCAGGTCTCTCTAAACTCCGCCTTTCTGCTCTGATTGGTCAGATGGGATCATCTGTCTGGATTGTACTAGCATATGTTGGTAATAAAACACCCGTTGTAATATTTGGATTTTGGTTACACTTGAATGTGAATGTTAATCCACCATTTACACTTTTCGAAATCTGCTATGAAAATGACTAAAGCCATTCAGCGTAAAGTCTGAGAGTCGGAGTATGCTGGTGCCCGCGTTTGCCACATATTTTAAGCATGATATGTTCGATTTAATCCTTCATTTAATCATCACAATGTTGTCAGGACAATTTTTTAAGTTAGGAGCACCAGTGCTACCAAGCAATAAAGTTAGTTTCGAGCCCTGTATCGTCAACAGTACTCTTTCAGTTTTTGAAGACATGCCTTAGTCAAAATGAATGAAGTTACTAAGTTTATAGTAATATAACTACAACAGTTCAGATGGCAACATCAGATAGCATTCTCAGATCCGCTGTTTTTGTTGCACGCATGCAAATCAGCTGTTGAGCATGTAATGAAACTCCCCTTTTCATGCAAACCCTTCCATCTTTTGCCGTTCGACTCTCCCACCTAAACAAAGCTGAACTCACCCACTTTCCTGACTTTTTTTCAAAATAGAGGTGTGAAAACACCCTGCTGAGAGAGGGGGGTTTCATGACCCTTTAAAGGTGACAGTTACAGTGTAAATATTCATGTAACTACTGAGTAATATTAATTAATTACATGTACTTGTTATATGGTTGGGGTTACAATGTGGGTTAGGTTTAGGGTGAGTTAATGCAATTATACATACTTCATTGTTATTACTATAGAAAGTTCAGCAAACTTGTGTAACAACATCACCTTAATTTAAAGAGTTACCTATGATTTTTACTCCACAGTGATTCCAACAATAACATCAGTTTTACTATACCAAAAAAGCATCTTCAGTGACACAAACCAAATAAGGGATGTCCAAATCTGATCATGTGATCAGACATCGGGCCTGATCACGTGGTTTCAGACTCAATCAGAATCTGACTCTACCTCCCGATTGAGAACAGAGGACGCGTGAAAGTTCCCAGATGCGGTCTTGATATCAGCCTGATCTCACGAGAAAACGTAAGTATTTTACGTTTTGACAGTGCAAACTTAAGTGCAAAACTCACTCAAAGTGCCAGAAGTCATTGCGGCTGATTATGAAAAAAGCAGGTGGGAAGCGCAGCATTTTATACCTGTTTAATATTAAATGTCAGAGATGTAACTTATTTGTCTCAGGAGTTTCCCTAAATGAGACGGTGAAAGTAAACGTTCACAATGAAATCCTTAATAAAGACAAAACACATTAAAGGTGTATATTTGCCGAAATTTGTATTAAAATCTGTGCGTATTGGTCTGGATGTATTATAAAGTTTAGGATGACAAAATTGCAATAGCAAACTTTGACATATGTAAACTTGGGATTACTTGCCAGGTATTTTAAGTTGAGGTGCTATTTGTTTTTATATTAGATTTGTTTTATATTTACTGTTGTACTAAAGTCCAAAATGAAGAATTGATGTTATTTATTACTTGATTGTTCAAGTTACCTCACAGAAGTGCTCTGTTTGTTAACAGAGTTGTTAAATTTTAAAATAAAGTGAATTTAAAAAAAGAGCATCCTGAATCTGTTACTTTGCTCTTTATTATTTTTAATGTATTATAGTAGTATTAGATCATGTTTCGGTATCGGGAGACACTCAAAATCAAATGACTCAGACTCGAGGGTAAAAAAACCTGATCAGGACATCCCTAGTTACAACTATGGTATTTGAGTGTCAAAGAAGAGATTGTTTGCACACAGTCAGTGGAGACCTTAGGCTGACTTTATGGAAGTTAGTTGTAAATCTACAGTAAGTTTATTTGTGCAGGAAGTAAGACCACTAGTTTCAGTCAGGAAGACAAAAACTTCAATTATCTGCACTTTGATCTTTGAAACTTTGCAGAAATTCTTTATTCATAATCATAATTATTCTATAATTCATAAGGGTTGGTAAAATGTACAGTATCTATATAATGGACTCAGAAGCTGTAGTATGACTAGCACGAAAACCAATCTGAAACTATGCAATAGAAAACCAGTCTGAAACTATGCAATAGAAAATGAGATTTCATTTTTGCATTAGCCATGAAAGTTAGTTTTACAAATATGAATTTATAACCATTGGCTGCATGATAATAGGGTTGAATATTGTTTGAGAGCTGCATGGTGGCTCAGTTGTTAGCACAGCATAAAAGTAGCTGGTTTGAGTCTCAGCTGGGTAAATTGGCATTTCTGTGTGGAGTTTGCTTCTTCTCCCCATATTGGCATGGGTTTATTCTGGGGGCATGCGCTGTAGATGAATGGGGTATATGCACACAGACTTTTAATTTCAGCCAGCCAGCCTCATGGCTTCCGGTGAACTGCTTTTCCGTTATAAAATGGCCACATTTAAGGTCTGATTTCTTTAAAAATCGATGATCATCACTGCCTGATAGATATACAATATAAAGTGGGTCTCAGACCGGACAAGAAGCCCTGCAGTACATTCTATTTCCCCCACCATGTTTTTTTAAAATATGACAGTTTATTTTACCCTAGTATTTTCAATAGAGTTTCTACACTCGCCTGCTGATCCTGACGGCGCTAGCAGTTACACCGTACATACATACATACATACATACATACATACATACATATATACATGCATCTCTATGGACTCTATTGGTGGATATTTAAGATTCATGTTTGAACTTCTTGCAGTTTGCAGTCTGTGAAATGCAAATCATTTTCAGCTGGGATATTTGTCCAGTCGATTTAATGAATTTAAGCTGTGGTTAACTCCATCGCTGTCTGTCGTTCCTAGAGAGTTTTTCTTGGTGTTTACTGCTTATTTGAGGGCTGAGTGTTTACTTTGGCACTTTGATCTCAGCGGCAGACTTTATTCTGACTGTCTTTATCAGTGGTGTTTCCTTTTCTGAGGTTGGTAGGTGTCCTCACTGTTAGATACGCCCCACAGAGTGCACCAAATCAGTGGATGTTATGCTTTTAAGTTATTAATAATACTCTTTGGTTTTTGTTGCGTTTGCTCCCAGGCAGTCTCAGCATTATTCGTGCACCAGTAAAATGTTGCACTGGTGACCTTCTAGCCTCACTTTGGAAGATTTCATCACGCCTCTGCAGTCTTTGGATATTAGCATGTGTTTGAATGGCGCACAGAGGTCAGACTTCAGACGCAATTATTTTAGCTTTAGCTTTAATTATTTTAATTATTTTATGGCTAACCCTAACAGTATGAGATTTACTGGACACTTTTCTTTAAAGGTGCAATATGAATGTTTGACACCCAGTGGTTAAACTGGGTATTGCACGCCTGGTTCAAAACATATGCAAGCACAGGTTGCCAGATTGACGACATCGACAGAAGTCAACTATCGAGCCTAAACGCTGATTTAAGTCATGTTCTAAATAAAAGCAGCAGCACATGATAGAAGGAATATTTTTTCTTATATTTTTTGTTTTAACCAACGCCAGAAATTTATATTTTAGAAACAGCTTCTATTTCTTACAGCTGTACAACAGGATTAACTGTGATAACTTCAGGTACACCTCATGTGCTTTATTCAGTGTTAAATGCTAATAATGTGACTTTGAATGCCATTTTACATGACATGTATTGCCATACTACTGAAAGCAGCAGCAGATAGTTCACCTCACAATAAAATAAATCATTTGAAATTGAACTTTAGAACTGTGACTCAAGTGCAAGCCAACAAATATCATTGATTTAGCATGTACATGTTTTAATGTTAAAGAGGTTTAATATGTATTAATTAGATTATAAACCTTACAATTTTATTGGAGTGCAGTATGTGCACTATTCTGTGCTTCTGAATGGCTGTATTTACATTTCTGTCATGATTCGTAAGCACGAATCATGTGTTTGTTACAGTAGGACACAGGGTTACAATGTAACCTGCTCACCTAATGTTTATGTTCGTAATATGTATTTTATTTGCTATTTAATCACCACCTCATGTGCAACTCTGAATCTGCATCTCATTTCGGAGGCTGCTACTGTCCACTGGAGGTCGCATTTCGGTCACGAATGTACCTTCCTGACTGAATGAATAAAATATGCAGATATATTTTAATATGTTCATATTTATGCCATTTTGAATTTTAAAAGTGTCAGTTTTATTTATTTAATACATGGAAAAAAATAATGTAATATAGAGTGTGATTTGTACTATAGTAAACTGGTGTGTAGATCCTATTTGGCTCATTCAGAACTCAAATGGCTTTGCCTGTCTATACAACACAGTGGAATACTGCTAGTTTAGTATACAACCCTACCATACTACCATATTATTAGCTAAACATAAATCATTGAATGGGATTAGACTATTAGTATCTCCCTTTAAAACGAACAAATTTGTTTACATTATTTTTCTTTTTAAATGCTTAGTTTTACAAAAAATTAAAATTGTCATAATTTACTCAACCTTTACTTGTTCCAACCAAACCGGTTTGTCTTTTTTTCCTTCTGTTGAACACAAAAGAAGATATTTTGAAGAAAGCTGGAAACCTGTAACCATTGACTTATATTGACAACATTGACATAGTGTTAATGTTAAATGTTAAAGAGGTTTAATATGTATTAATTACATTATAAACCTTACAATTTCATTGGAGTGCAGTAAGTGCACTATTCTGTGCTTCTGAATGGCT
Organism: Danio aesculapii; assembly: GCF_903798145.1. Taxonomy (NCBI): domain Eukaryota; kingdom Metazoa; phylum Chordata; class Actinopteri; order Cypriniformes; family Danionidae; genus Danio; species Danio aesculapii. The sequence goes on from NC_079446.1 coordinate 40,471,268, forward strand.
GTATTTACATTTACTTCATGATTCGTCTGGTGTTAGCCAAATTGCTTATCACTGCAAATCTTGTCACATAGCGTTTTGTTACAGTAGGACACAGGGTTACAATGTAACCTGCTCACCTAATGTTTATGTTCGTAATATGTTTTTTATTTGCTATTTAATAACCACCTCTTGTGGAACTCTGAATCTGCATCTCATTTTGGAGGCTGCTACTGTCCACTGGAGGTCACATTTGGGTCACGGATACACCTTCCTGACTGAATGAATAAAATATGCAATTTTCCACCAAGGCAACACAGGGTGCTAAAATATAATTGGCTAAACTGGCAGTGAGTGGGTTAAAAGAACCAAAACAATGACAGACGTTCCAGCACGTAACAGACATTTTCAAAACAGAATATCTGACTTTATCATTGTTTTTCAGATAAAAGAGAATGTTCACTTAGCATGTTTCTTTAATATCTGCAAACATATTATGGTGTTTTTATGCTTTTGAAGAGTCAAAAACTTTCAGCATCTTTAATGCAGATATGTTTTAATAACTGTTTTTATAATGTATGTTAGTTTGGTCTATAAATAGATAATGTGACTACCTAATATTAAAATTATAGTTAAAAATTATGTCATTAACATAACATTAGTTAAATGTTTAGTTTATGTCTAGTTTGTGTCATGTTTTGTTTTTTAAATTGCACATTGGAGTATGGGAGAAACGCAATTTCAGTCTGCTGTGTAATGTACTGTTGCATGGTTTGATTGACAATAAAGTTGACTTGACTTGACTTGACTAAAAACTAAAAAGTCATGTACATTTGCAGTAAATATGGACAAATAAGACTTCTTTGCTGCTGTGCAAAATGTGTCTACATTCAAAAATGTGTAAATGAAAACTTTTACTAATTATAGATGCTTTGAATTAATCTGATGTGACAGTAAAGAGATTCATTAAGTTTAAAAAATAGCTTTAGTTTCATATAAATCAGTGTTTCTCAACCACGTTCCTGGAGGACCACCAACACTGCACGTTTTGGATGTCTCCTTTGTCTGTTAAACCCATTACAGTTCTTTCAATCTCTGATAATGAGCTGATGATCTAAATCAGGTGTGTTTGGTAAAGGAGACGTTGACATGTGCAGAGCTGGTGGTTCTCCAGGAACGTGGTTGAGAAACACTGCTATAAATTATGGAATTTTTAAACTTCCCTTTTAATCAAAGTATTATGAAATGAAGTTTACTTTGCAAAATATTTGGTATAATAATTGACTCAGAAACTGCTGTTAAATGTCACATATAATAATAGCAAAGAATCAGCTAATTGTGAAGTAGAAGAAACACATGGAATATTCCAATAATCTTTGTTTTGTGAAACATTATTAATTACAGTGGATTACAGTTTCCACATAATTATTGAGCAGCACTGCTGAACTGTTTTCAACACTTATGAAATATGAAATGGTTATTACAAGAAAATCCACAATTTACATTCTAAAGTAAGACAATTAGCTTCTCCATCATAATTTAGATGTTAAAATATATTTAAATAAATCTCACAATGCTGTCATTGTACTGTATTTTTATCCAAATAATGTGCATTGTTGAGAGTTAAAAAAAAAAAGTAAGTAAAACAAATCACCAATCCAAAAAATTTAACGGTACTGTAGTTTCTTATGTTGTATTTCCCACAGAAATCCCCAAATTTTGTTTTTGAGCAACTTTAGGCTGCATATTGTACAATTTTTAATTTTCTAGTGAACAAATCCTCCTAAATGAGTTGGCACAAGACCTTCGGGATGCACGGATAAGGATTTAGCAGTGTATTATTTGATTGTTGACTGTGTGCTGTCTCCATAGTCGCTTGTGTAATTAGCTCCTATTCGAATATATTTTCAATTATCTTTAAACAAGTCGGAAGCCCTGTGCATACGTTGTTCTACAGCAAGGCTAACATTTAGCAGCAGCCGGTTTGCAAAGTTTTACCTCAACAACATCAAAAGAGAAGCACAATAATATCTGCTCATACTCCTCATTTACATGCATCGGCCTTTGAGATCTCGCATAATGAATCAGTTCACAAACCCAAACATAGCAAAGCACTCCAGCGGCGGCTGTAGTCCAGGCAGAGACGAGCAGCAGGCTTAATTTCCTTCTGCCTGTTCTGAAGGTCATCCGGATGTCTGCCATGACCCGAGTGCTTGTCTTGGTTTTAAAATGCTGTTTAACTCAGGGAGTCTCTAGGCTGTTATGCTTGAGATAATGTCAGACCTGACATTTTTCTTCAGATAGTATGATTACCGCTGAACTCTCTTTGAGCTTTGTTGGCAGACTTTTGCGGCAGAACTGCATCCTGTTGAGAAACGTATTCATGAATGAGTCGTATCTGTTTTGACAGTGTTGCTTCCACAATGCGGCTTGATTAATATTCCAAAAAGGAAAAGTAATCTTTAATGTTACCGCTGAAGGTTGGTATACAGTTTCATGTGTTCCAATGTAAGCCAAAACAGCTCAATCAATTTATCATGTGCCCGCAGGGAACGGTTAAAAGTTTGACGACGTGGCATCTTCTCCCCGGGGGGTTTGTGTTTTCTAACCTGCATTGAGTTGTTTATTCATATTGCATGATTTCTTAACATGCTCCCCTTATAAATTAATCAGCGATTTGACTGAAATCAAACATAGAATAATCCCCTTCTGCTTCAAACATCTTTTGTTTTTCAGCAAATGCTTGGGAGCTGGCAAGTTATGAATGATGACATCAAAGATAACAACTCATTAATGCGATATAAACCACAATCACTTCTCGACTTTTGTGTCACAAAATAAGTAAATTCAGTAATTTACTGTATTAATATGAAAGAGAGAGAGAAAAACACAGATTAAAGAGCTGTGAACCCCCTACCCCCCGTCTCAGCAGGGTGTTTTCACACCTCTAGTTTAACAAAAAGTCAGGAAAATGGTTGAGTCCAGCTTTGTTTAGGTGGGAGTGGCGAAAGAGGGATGGGTTTGCATGAAAAGGGGAGTTTCATTAAGTGAAGTACAGCTGATTTTCATATGGCAACACAGACGCAGGGGAGACAGACAGTGACTACGTTTACATGGACATCAGTAATGGAAATATTAGTCTTAATGCGAATAAGACAATAATATGATTAAAGTGTTAACACGAGTTGCATTTTGAATGTTCCTTTCATGATACCGTTTTACATGTTATAGCACATATTTGACACAGTGCTATCCATATATCCTCTGGAGTTTCAAGTAATTCCAGGTGTTTCATTCATAATTTGTCAAATTAATTGCAGTTTGGCACTTTCATTCAGGAACATTTCATCCATGGCCCCCTTGGCAAACAAGACATTGGATGCGAGGAACTGCTGGGAAAGTGTAGTTTTTATAGAATTTGATACCGCACGCCATATGGGAGAAAGAAAACCCTGCATTTCTTGATAGAAACACAGCCGTGTCTGTATAAACTATCCACTCACAAAATGCGGCGAAAATCCTACGTGGCAAAAATTCTACACGACGGTAATAGTTTGATTAAGGTGTTTACATGTTTACATTCCCATAATATTGTAGTAATATTAACATATTGTAAACTTAGTAACTAAATCATTTTGACTAAGGTATGTCTTTAAAAACTGAAAGAATACCGTTGACGATACTAACTAACTTTGCCATCTGAATAAACATAAACAAAGAACACTGACCGCACACTTACCAAATCTGTAGAGACAGGACAATCAACACCAACTGGAACCTCATCTTTTTAAAAAGAAGACGAGTGGCAAATCAGGATGTCATCATTTCCAGATGCGACAAGCTCTTGAGTAAAAAATATTCCTTACAAAAATATTTTTGTCTTATGTTAGCAGACCACTGTAATCCATATGTGAGTCTAGCTGCGCTCTCATAGTGGGGAAATGGAACTAAAAACTTTGTTGCGGTACATTTAGAAACGCAACACTGACAACCCATGTCCCCAAACATTTATTCTTCTTCCACTTGTTTTAATTACGATTTATCAACTCAAAATGGCGTCTGTCTGACATCTGAACACTGTAACAGGTAAAAACTCTTCAAAGCTATCATGCATATTAATGAAGTTGCACCTTTCACAATAGAGTGCACTGATTGGTTCGAACCAAGTCTTTCTCTTGAATTAATGCTGAAAACTCAAAGACGTCATGGTGTACTCGCCGGTACAGACATCCAGTCTACACACTGGAATTTACACAAGGATCTCATCGTCGTGATGTAGCTTAATGTCTTTACAAACTGGAAGAACGAATTTGCTCTAAATAACACAAAAACAACCACTTTTCACTTTTTAGTAAAATATATATATTCTTAATAGTATTTATAGCAGCGTGGAACACATTTATGACTGTCAGCATCTTAAAAAATGGGTTTTGGTGTTTCGTGACCCTTTAAAGCCATAGATTAATGTCAGAAATATGGATATATTGCTTTTTTTTTGCACCAAACTTCATTCACGTCCCAGAGAACACTGATGCTTTGAATAATACATTTTATTTCTTCTGTTCAATATTAATTTAAATGTATAACAGCAAAGCAACAGCACAAAACGTTACGTCCCAATTATGTACACCGACCGCTTCAAGAACAGAAGATTTTCTCCAATGTATGTAGGCTTGTGTTTTTTTTTAAGACTCTAAAAAAAAAAATTATACAAAACACGAGGCTTAAAGCATTCAACTTGTAAGATTAAACTCTAAAGCTGTTTGGTCCCCTTGACTCCAAAGATGTTTCTTCTTTTTTTTTCCTGGCTTTAAAAGAAAGAACACTTTTAAAGCCATGTCAAAAGTTTAGTAAACAAAGCATCGGAAATCTGTAATTAGACCAAAGCTGGCGATGACATTATTTATTTATTTGACTAAAATAGCCTACTATCATCACCTTCATAAAAATAAAAATGATCAGTCTTTTTTAATGCGTCTCTATTGTGGCCTTAGCAACACTAAATTATGCACATGAATAATTCATAGCATGATGAACGTGCGCAAACACTATAAGGTGTTACTAAGGGTTCGGCACCCTAAAAAGTGAAAATGAATTCACTTAATGCATGATATCAACAAACAAAAGCTATCTTGTTTAATTTTGGCAGAGGCTTAAATATTCAACATTCAACTGGTGCTCGGGAATAAGCTTATTTTGATATAATCCTCTTTTTACTTGCATTCTTTATTGATTGGCTTACAGTATTATGTGGATAAATCCGACATCATTCACACAGCTTTTATTTAAACATGCTGTTTTTTTTACTTTAGAAACAATGCCTTCTGTCTAATTAAAGTTGCAGTTACATCAGGGTTCAGCTGCAACTCAATATACTGGATGTTTTGTGATTTTCATATGGAGTTATATTCTATGTTTCATATAACAGGTCATTTCGACACAGCCACAATGACACTATGAGCCCCTTTGTTGGGGCTCGTTGTACTGCATGAAAATTGCTGGACTTGACGGCTGGCAAACTGAAAACTGCATGTTGCTGAACTTTTGCATTCAAGTTATCAAATATCTTAATAAGAGACTAAACTTCTGCTCCAAAATATTTAAAAAAATACCAATAAAAGATACACTTCCTTTACCTTCACTGACATCTGCACACACTTTTGATTCATTCTTTTCCACATTTGATAACATAATGTTTGCTATCCTGACCCAAATGATCAGTTACACAACCCAAAATACACAATGTGCTCTTCAGAAAAGACTAGCATGCATTTGTATTTATTCTGCTGATGATTTGGTCACTGCAGAATGAGATTTTAGTCCACAATATGACGAATATGTACTGTACAGTACACTGTTTAGTCACTGTATTGGCAGTCAATGTCAGTTGTTTCAGTTGATTCTCCACATTAACAGTCCTCTCTCGTGCGTTTGTCTTTTGTGGATGAATAGCCTTAATGGGGGACTTAAATCCATTAAATCCAAATGACATTGTAATAATGCAATATTTTTAAATCTTAGAGATTTGGAACAACCACCATTTATTACTATGGCTGAAAACCCTTATGCATCCTTTTGACCTTTATCTGAAAAACCTGTTTTTGGAGGATTCCAGTCCCATGTTACATGGCATATACTTTACAAGCAAGTGGGAAAGCAAAGGAATATGCCACATGAGCACAGCAAAAGCAATCAGTTCAAATGCATTCTTGACCCTTTAAAGGGTCATGAAACCCCCCATGTTTCAGTTCAAGTCTACCTCAGAATTTTTTTCCAAAAATGCTTCATGATGGGTGTGGAGTGCTGCAAGCAGAGGGGAGGGGTGGACATGGCCGGCTGAGCAAGGGAAAAAGAGGAGAGTGATCAACTGTTGTCAGTTGGCCCACAAAATGAGATACAAACCGGGAAGAGACCCATGATTTAATAGTTTACACAGTTAAAATGCAAAGAAATAAACAGTAAGTAATTGCTATAGACTTATACACATATACACTTATTTAACAACATACTTTACATGCCAATTTGCACCTAACAACTGCACATATTACATTGTATATTATAATATACCTGTACATTCTCTTGTCAATTGGAAAGCACATGCTCTCATGAATAATTAGGACGCAGGGTCTTCTCATAGGATAAAATACTCTAAATAATAATAAGAAACCGTCGCGTAATCACTCCACTAGCAGATGCGCGATACGTCACCGATTTTGATCCCACCCCAAAAATTATTTTAAACCCGGAAGATGAAATTAGCTGACAAAAGCTCCAAATTATCCAGTTTTCCCCACTATTAAAAAGCTGACAGGTGCTAAAGTTGTCTTAACTGATGCTCAACGTACACAAATCTGTTAAAATTTCAAAAAAGTACTCCAGGGTGTCTTGAACCTTTAAACAATATTAAACAACAAATATTTTAGGGATTTTTTTTCTACTTTGGAAGTAGATGGGTAACATCAAGCAGCATTTTTCCTAATATTTTCTTTTGAGTACTCTTATTTTCACCCCTTTTCACAGTAAATGGTGACTTAGCCATTTACCAAGTTTACTATTAAATTTCATATTTAGAATTGTCAATGAAATTTGACACCAGTCTTAAATACTGTTTAATTGTTTAATTTTGTTTTGTTAAATACTTTCTGGCGTCATGGTGGTGCAGTGGGTAGCATGATTGCCTCACAGCAAGAAGGTCACTGGTTTGAGCCTCGACTGGGTCAGTTGGCATTTCTGTGTTCTCCCCATGTTGGCATGGGTTTCCTCCGAGTGCTCCGGTTTCCCCCACAGTCCAAACACATGCGCTATAGGTGAATTGGGTAAGCTAAACTGTCTGTAGTGTATGAGTGTGAATGAGAGTGTATGGGTGTTTCTCAGTGATGGGTTGCAGCTGAAATGGCATCCACTGCGTAAAACATATGCTGGATAAGTTGGCGATTCATTCAGCTGTGGCGACCCCAGATTAATAATGGGGCTAATTCGTAAAAAGAAAATGAATGAATGAATGAATAAATACTGTCCTTCAGCTTAGTCTCTGTATCAGGGGTTGCCACAGAGGAATGAACCGCTAACTATTATAGCATTTGTTTTTCGTAGAGAATACCCTTCCAGCCGCAACCCAGTACTGGGAAACATGCATACACTCATACATTCACACACACTCAGACACTATGGCCAATTTTAGTTTTATTCAATTCACCTGAACCGCATGTCTTTGGACTGTGGGGGAAACTGGAGCAGCCAGAGGAAACTCACATGAACACAGGGAGAACATGCAAACTCCACACAGAAGTGCCTCCTGGCCCAGCTCTCGAACCAGTGGCCTTCTTGCTGTGAGGTGAGAGTGCTAACCACTGAGTCACCATTCTGCCCCCATTTCTAAACTTTCAAATCAAACGAAAACAACTGCAATATGGCTCTAATGTTTATGTGGACCTGAAGGAAACCAACTTACAACAACTGCCTCCTATATCTGGATGACAATCAAATGCCAACCTGTCAATCAAATTATGTAACAGCCATAAGAATGGGTAGTTATATCAACTTATTCCTGCAGCAAATCTTTTGTTTGTGGCCGTTTATTTGATTCATGTTATGTGGTTACCACTTGAATAGCAGAACAGGGAATTCATTTAAAATAATGAGGTGAGACAGAAAAGACTGTACCTCGCATTTGTTTCATACAGAAAAAAAAAAAACAGAGAACATTTTTCAAGTGTAGTTGGTTGTTTAGAGATTTCAAGCTTTATTTAGATATATTTATCGTTTTTGTGAGGCAAGTGTTTGCTTGTGTGTTGAAGTGTGTGTTTGCTGACCCCAGTGGGTTCGTAACAATGAAGCTGCAGAAACAGTAGTAAAGAACACATGTCTGAGCCAAGCCCGTCCCCCAGAGAATTGTCAGTCTATACCGATTGATGATTGGCTACTTTACTAGAAGGCAGAGCTGCGTTCACTAAAGTGTCTACATTAATTTTGTCCCCATTCAAAACTATTCAAGTGACATAAAAGCATGTAATCTTCAATCTCGACCTCTTGAAGTGGTCAAAAAAAAGCTTTGCTCCCTTGTAATAAATAGGGCCATACATTACTCAAACTACTAAGTGTTTCAATGTTTTTCCACTTTAATTGCTACACTACCTGACAAAAGTCTTGTCGCCCATACATTTAGGAACAACAAATAATAACTTGACTTCTAGTTGATCATTTGGTGTTAGAAGTGGCTTATATGAAAGGCAAAGGCCTCTAGATAACGCTTATTTTTACCAAAATAAAATATGATCATGCCTTGATTTTTAATGATTTAATTAGGACAGTAAGGTCTGACTTTGCTCAGACAAAAGTCCTGTCACTTAACAGAAATAATGTACAGTATAGAATATAAAGTCATGGTGCAGTGGAAAAATGATAAATATTGTGTATGACTCGGCTTGGATGACTGCATCCATACATCTCTGCAGTGACTCAAATAACTTTATTAATAAAGTCATCTGGAATGGCAAAGATTTTGCAGGACTCCCAGAGTTCATCAAGATTCTTTGGATTCATCTTTAATGCCTCCTCCTTCATCTTACCCAAAACATGCTCAATACTGTTCATAACTGGCGACTGGGCTGGCCAATCCTGGAGCACCTTGACCTTCTTTGCTTCCAGGAACGTTTATGTGGAGGCTTAAGTATGAGGAGTGCTATCCTGCAGAAGAATATGCCCTCTCCTGTGGTTAGTAATGTAATGGGCAGCACAAATGTCTTGATACCACATGCTGTTGATGTTACCATCCACTCTGCAGATCTCTTACATGCCTCCATACTGAATGTAACCACAAACCTTAATTTTTCTTTCACCAATCCTGATTTCTGTGGGAATTGTGGGTCTATGCGGGTTCCAATAGGTCTTCTGCAGCATGTGTGATGATTGGGATGCAGTTCAACAGATGATTCATCAGAAAAATCGACCTTCTGCCACTTTTCCAAATGATCAACTAGAAGTCAAGTTCAAATTGTTTGTTTCTCTTACAACTTGGATCAATGACAAAAATGTTGTCAGGTAGTGTATACTATCACTTGTAAGAGGATTTTCATTAAAACATTGCTAAATGAGTAAATGTAACTTAAGATTTGTGTTTCTCTTTGTCTCATTTGCCGTTTTCCTAGAGGTTTTATAGACTTTCAAGCTTAATTCTTCCATTTTGCGGTCAGCTCAGCATTGTTGGATAAACTAACAGGCCAGTCGATTCCTAGACCATTACACTTCCCATATAATTAACACAACTCCCACACAATGCTTTAAATGCATCTAGATGTGCCAGGGGCTTTTCAGAGGTTCCCCATATATCCTATTACCCTTCTAATCTTCTAAAACAACCAAAACTCAATTATATAATACGCTTATTCTAATGGTTTAACTAGGTATTTGAATGCAAAAAATAATTATTCGAAGTGTCCACTAGATAAACGTTTAACCCTCTTGAGGTTTCTTTTATGAGATTGATAAACAAAGCATTTATTTGCATGCATAAATACTAATTAAGCCTTTCTTCTGATCCTGCTAGAGATATATAACCATCTTGGTGAGCTCACCATCTCCAATGTCACAAGACACATCTTGATCTTGACACACATATTCAAATGTATATTTATGAGCAACCCTGATCATCCAGAGACACAACTGTCAATAGCCCGAAGCAGATAATCTTGTTAATTAGATTTTATCTTCTTTTGTTCTCTTTTCAAAGTGCTCTTCTCAAGTTCTCAATGACCCAGCGTTGCTCAGAGCGATCGCACAACACGAAAACTGCTATTTATTTTTAAATATCAAAGATTTAGTCTGCATATCAAAGATTTAGTGGGTTGTGTTAAGAGTTCTGGAGTGACTTGTGTATTGATTGAACATCTCAGCATTGCTGTGCATGTGCCCAAGTGAAGTTGATTGAACGTATAGTTAACAAAGGCAAATTCCCACACCGCCTTCGCTTCATATGCTGCCAATAATGACTGCATTAATACAGCATTTCCCATTACATTTGGATTGCGGTTTCCAAATTAATCCTTGGTCCTAATGTTTGAGAGGATCTGGCGCCCGTGAGAGGAGATTATGAAACACCAGAAGCGCTGCAGGGGGAAGTAAAATATACAGGTGGTCTCAATGAGCAAAGTCAGAGATTACTCTCCAACACTGTGTAGGAGTCCAGTCCATTAGTGCTTGACCCCTTGCGGTCATTTCAAGAAAAAAAGCAATCAATCAGGGCATCTAAAAGTGGAGGTGGCTACTGAATTATAGTGGAAGGAAGTTGCTAAGAGCGTGGCGTACAATATTTCTGCACTTATGAAGTCTTTTAAGCCCCGCTTTCTGGCTTTGGTTGAAGTCGCCTTGACCCCTGGAGATAAACAGTCCTTTTCAGTGCTGTGGTTGGAAAAACATTTGTGTTGAGAACGTAAATCATTTGCTACTTCGATGCAGTTTTAGTGCTTGAAGAAATGGACATCTCTGCAGGGAACTGTTGACACTCAGTTATGCAGGAGATGGTAAAAATCCAGCTCCAAACTGACCGTATACACTTGACTATGTCGTTCTTCTTTCTCCGAGCTCTCATAGACCTTTCTGACCTTGCATTCTGCCCTTGGCTAAGCATTGAAAATCTGAATCTTTCTTCATCTTTCAAATCTTCAACAAAACATGGGATATTGAGTTCAGGTCAAGGAGGTCTATAATACCTGGAGAAAGCTGTTTGTTATTATTGCCATTCATCTCAACAGCAGTTGCTCGGCCGGTGTAGGATCTTACGGAAATATGCTATTTGAAATCAGCTATTTTTGTGCTCCTGGAGAGCCAATTTTGCTGTCGGGTTGTTTTGAGACAATACACCGAGATGTAAATCATTTGACATTGCTGTTTGGCCGATAGCACTGCAAGAATTATAATTTGAAGAGCACTTGTAAAACGTATAGAATGTATAATATATTGTGAAACTGACATAAATAGATGGAACTGCTTAAAAATTGCATAGTGAGATTATCCAAACAAATTGTTAACCGTATAGTGTGAGATATATAGCACTTTGTGTTTCATAGTGAAGCACAAAATATGTTTTCAGTATTTTAAAAAAATTGAGATTTTATATTGATTGCTATTTAAAGATGCAGTAGGTGATTGGGTCCCACTTTATATTAAGTGGCCCTAACTAATATGTACTTACACCAAAATTAATAATTCGTTACAAAGTAAATACATGTATTTACATGATAAGTACAATGTACTTATGCTTGATTAAATACCTGCATGTAATTACATCTGTAATCAATGTCTGTAATTACTTTTGTAAATACACTGTTGACCATCTTTTACACCATAACCCACCCTTAAACCTACCCATACCACCAAACCTGTCCATAAACTTACCCCTTTCCCAACTCAAGAGCACTGCACGTGTTCTCAAACACATTCTGAACACAGTAAGTACATTGCATTTATTTTTTGATGCAAGTACATAGTAGTTAAGGACTCTTAATATAAAGTGAGACCGGTGATTGTCTTCAGAAACATTTCTATAGTGCTGGTTGAGTCTCTTCACATTCCAACAGTAATGATTATAGTAAATTATCTAAATGTACTTATGTATTTTTATATTCTGGGTAAGGCATAAGACTAAAAAATGTTTATCCAACAGTCTGTCAACAAATGTAGATTTGTACAACTGCGCACCTCTGTTCACGCAGAACTGCCATTAGCATGTGTGCCGCACGTACATGTGCAGACATTGGTAAAAACAAATGCTGAATCAAAATGTTTTACAATCCTGCGTCAATATTGGACTTACTTTTGCACAATGGAGGAAGGATGACACCATGACTGAAGTATTTCTTTTAGACAGGTAATGTTAGTCACGCAAAGCTGATGTAGATTGAAATATTTCACGAATGGGTTATATGCATAGAAGTGTTCTTCAGCCACTGACTATTTTCATTTTTATAAGGGACCTATTACAGCATCGATAATGTAGATTTTTATCTAGTTTAACAACTAAACATAAGTAAATAGTGTAACAACTAAACATAAGTAAATAGTGCTATTCCGCCTAGCCTGCTTTACTGAGGTGAAGTTGGTTTTATATTCACATTGGTTCATTTTGAACAATGACAACCTGTGACGCGCTCCCTTCTGCTGTCTTTTTTTTACAATTCAAAACAGCATCTTTGGATATCTTTTCTGCTGCACATACTGTTGTCCTAAAAAACAAACAAACAAAAAAAAAAACTAAATAAAAAAAATGTACATATACCTTAGAAACGATATAGCAGAAAATTTTGGCGGTTTTAAAACCTTGACTTTTCCAAACCGCGCTATACCTTAAAACGGTTATTGTCCCATGCCTGCTAACCACTAAGCATACAGTAGATACTTTAGGACAGCATGAGAGAGTGAGACCAGCGATCCTTGCATGCAGGAAACATTGCGCATTGACACGTTTTGCTTGCTACATAACTGAAAAGGAGCTAGATATAATACAGTTTTCGTCCAGAATTGTAGTATTATAAAATACTATAAAGTTTTCTAACTGGCGAATGACATGATCAAGTGGGTCTCTCATCTTTATTGAGCGCGTTCGTGATTTCAGGAGGTATGGCTTTGGACGGCAGGGGAAGGATTGTGTTTCAAACATATTATGCTAACCGGTTAGCATTTAGGCAGATCACCTACTGCACTTTTGATTATATTGTATGTTACAAATTTGACAGTAAAATACATATTTAAAAATATTTGTTGTATTTTAAAATGCATTTATTAATAATAATAATAATAATATTAATAATAATAATAATAATAGTGCAGCATGGTGACGCAGTGTGTAGCACAATTGCCTCACAACAAGAAGGTTGCTGATTTAAGCCCAGGCTGGGTCAGTTGGCATTTCTGTGTGGAGTTTCCCCGTGTTGGTGTAGGTTTCCTATACTACAAGTCTAAAAAAACATGTGAAATAGGTGAATTGGGTATGCTAAATTGTCCGTAGTGTATGTTTGTGAATGAGTGTGTATGGGTGTTTCCCAGTGATGAGTTGTGGCTGGAAGGGCATCCGCCGCGTAAAACATATGCTGGATAAGTTGGTGGTTCACTCCGTTGCAGTGACCCCAGTAGAGGTGTGAACCTATACTGGTCTCACGGTTTGGTTTGGTTACGATTATCATGCCATCGATTCGGTTCAATTCGATATCTCGGTGCAGCACGGTGCATTGACGATGCTTTTCATACACAGTGTTGTATTTTGGGGGTGGCTATAAACAAGCTGTCTGTATAAGTACACACACGGACACACAGCACCACACTGTCTCTCATTCACACACATACACAAACATAGACAGCACCAAACAAAAACACACAAACGCACACACACACGCACACACACACACACACACGCACACACACACACACACACACACACACACACACACACACACACACGTGCGCTCGCTTGCTCGGGAGCGATATTGTGAGACCGCACACTCCTTTTAAAATTACACCAGCGTTACCGACCGCTGCCGCGCTTTATTCGAAAATTTATTGCATACATTTTAATGCATACAGCCAAGAGGAAAAGAGAGGGGATAAAAAGTCACGCCAGCAGGTGAAATGGGCCACAGTGAGAGAGAGAGAGAGAGAGACAAATGAAGTACTTACATTCCTGCAATCGTAGAGAAATAGAGGCTTCTGCTGTAATTGTCAGTGAAAGACTGTACAGAAATCATACACACAGTGAAATTGTGCACAGTTGGCGCCAGGAGTGTTGTAAATACCTGCGCTCACCTCCCTCGCGTCAGAGCGCATAAGAGATAAATGACGTCAGTACATAATAACCGGTTATGATTATTACTGAACCGATACCGAATTGTCCGCGTCTGCATCGCAGTGCACCGAAGAAACAATTAATTTTGATACCCCTAGACCCCAGATTAATAAAGGGACTAAGTCGAAAATATATTTTCGATATTTTCCATCCTTAAAATAGCAAACCGGATTCAGACACGTCCTTAATGCTTTTGCGCCATGCACTTTTGATTTTGCACCTAGACCGTTAAAATAGAGCCCTTTGTTTTTGTTCCCAGGTGATGTAGTAATTGTGTCCACCAGCAGGGGCTAAGTGGGTCACGCTAACCACCCAAACCCCATCCTTTGGTTATGAATAAATCTTTTTTTAAATCCAAAATAAATGGACACCAGTCACTTATTTGCATCCAGTAAGTCAGTAATCTCTCTCTTGCAAATATAACCCAGTTCCTCTTTTCTGTATGTTGACATGCAGAGCTCAACTCTCTCTTTATTCTGTCTTCATAGTCCCTCTTTTGTACTCTTTTGTTGACAGCTCTGTGTTGCCTAATCCTTTGAAATCCCTCTTGAAGCCATCGCTGTGGCAAACAGTATGACAAGAAGAGCACTTTTCTGCATCAGAGTAGCTCACCCTTTTGTCTGCTGTGTGTGTGAGCACATTTCACACTGCATACATGTTTACATTGGCTTTTTGTGCCTAAGTTTCTGAACAGTATATATTGAAGAGGGCATATTGCGCATTTTCTTTTTCGATTTTTCAGATCAGGACTTTAGATTTGGTGTACCATCTTAGGATGAATATGAAACACACACATCAAATCCAGTACTAAATTCTTTGGATTTGGATCAGCACACAAAAAGAGAGAAACAGTTTATTTTCATAAAGGTAGGAACCCATCCTTCTCCTTATATAAACACTTGCTTGACTAATTCTGATTTTTCATATCAGTATCACACTTTATTTGCTCCTAATTTACTTGTCTTTGGTTCTGCAGAATAAAAGAAAAATAAATCACATTTTATAAGGTTTGAAATTGATATTTGACATTTATGTGAATTTGGTCGTATATTAATGCTTTTTATTGAATCATACAATTTGAGAAAGTCTATAAGAAAAGACTTCTGGGAGCAGCAACATAAGTAAGTATATTACTATACTAAAAATATATCATTTAATACATAATAAGCAATTATTTGTACATTATTTATTTTTTACATAATTAATAGTAATAATGGGGCAGCACAGTGGCTCAGTGGTTGGAACTGTTGCCTCACAGCAAGAAGGTTGCTGGTTTAAGTCCCGGCTGGGTAATTTCTGTCTTTTTGCACGTTTGCACGTTTTCTCTGTGTTGGCCTGGGTTTCCTCCGGGTGCTCCGGTTTCCCCCAGTCCAAAGACATGCAGTATAGGTGAATTGAATAAACTAAATTGGCTGTAGTGTACAGTATGTTTGTGAATGAGAGATTGTATAGGTGTTTCCCAGTACTGGGTTGCAGCTGGAACAGCATCCGCTGTGTAAAACATATGCTGGATAAGTTGGTGATTCATTCTGCTGTGGTGACCCCTGATGAAGAAAGGGACCAAGCCAAAGGAAAATGAATGAATGAATTAAAGAATGAATAATTGAATAATAATAATAATAATAATGATAATAATAATAATAATTAATTAATTCATTCATTCATTTTCTTTTCGCCTTAGTCTCTTTATTAATCAGGGAACAGTCAACTTTTCCAGCATATGTTTGACGCAGTGGATGCCCTACCAGCCGCAACCCAACACTGGGAAACATCCACACACTCCTACACACATACACTACGGCCAATTTAGGTTATTCAATTCACCTATTGCGCATGTCTTTGGATTGAGGGGGAAACCGGTGCACCTGGAGGAAACCCACGGCAACACCAGGAGAACATGCAAACTCCACACAGAAACGCCAACTGACCCAGCTGGGGCTCAAACCAGCGACCTTTTTGCTGTGAGGCTATTGTGCTACCCACTGCGCCACCGTGCTGCCGATACTAATAATAATAATAATAATAATAATAATAATTATTATTATTATTATTATCATCATCATCATCATCATCATTAGTATTAGTAGTAGTAGTAGTAGTATTGTTATTATTATTAGTATCATCATCATCATCATCATCATCATTATTATTATTATTATTATTATTATTATTATTATTATCATCATCATCATCTATTATTATTATTATTATTATTATTATTAAGTATCATCATCATTATTATTAATAATATTATTATATTATTATTATTATTATTATTAGTAAGTAGTACTATTGTTATTATTATTATTATCATCATCATCACTATTAAAACTAATAAATTATGATTATATTATTATTCTGTATTTAAAGAACAGATATGTTTTTACTGTAATTAAAAAAAAGAGAAAAATTATATTTTAGCCTGGTATTCCAACAATGCAAACAGCTACTAAAATGTGTTAATACCATCATTATAAACTCACAACCAGCACAATAATGCAAGTAATTTAAAAAATATTTATCAAATTACAATATCTGGGAAAGCTTGCTCAAGGCTACAATTGGCAAAAGTTCATTACTTCTTTCTTTCAGAGCTCAAACCCAGTTTCCAGCCCTGGGCTTTTGGTTTCTAGCCCACAAAAAGACTTTGATTCTTTACCACCTTAAGCTGAAATCAACCTCTTATTTTTCAGCTCCTATTCATACACACAAATACTCATGGGTAAAAAAAAAAGTGAGAGGTACCACAGACAGCCCGTTTTCATTCCAGGTTTGTTTTCGTGGAGCGAGGAAAAAAATATATAACAGACATCAGTATTGGCAGACACGGCTGGAGACAAACTGCAGGGACCCCAGGCGGTCTCCCCATGGGCTATAAACACAAACCTGTGGCTGGTAATGTGAACGCCTCGTCTGATAGAGTCTCTGAGGAAATGCATTTCTTAGTATAAAATCAAAGAAATAAGCATCCTCCGTTTTATTTCTGCATATGCACACAAATGGAGCAAAATGAAGGATTCTTAGAAACTATCGACTCATAGAGATAGCAGGACTTTTATTCCTCTTGAAGCAAAAATCAATTTGTTTCCTGTCACCTCTAAGCATCTATCCCAATCCAAGCACAGTTCAGATGTAATGATTGTGTTCCCGAAACCTCTAGCCTTTAATCTCTAGTAGCTCATCATTTCCTCTTCTCAGACTTCTTGATGTTTCAAACGCATTACAAATAAACGGCAGAGCTGACGTCATTTTTTTTATTTTTTTTTGATATACCTTAATATACTGGCCGGGTCTGTATCCTAGCAACAGAAGCATCACCGTGCCCATTCAGACTGAGAAAGGAAGGTGTGACAGTCCAATTGAGTCACACTTTCTGTGGATCATTTGCTTTAAACTGGAAATTCTGTCATCGTCTGGACATCCTCAATACTTTTTTTTTTCCTGTGGAAACTGAAAACCCAAAGTTTTTTTTTTTTTTTCTTGTCAAAATGCCAAAGATTTCTTTTTTATAACACATTCTCAAGAGAGCAGAACTTTGACTAAATGATGGGACTTTAGATTCTGTGCACCATACTTTTTGTTCTCATTAATAAAACCCTCGTCACATTTGAATCTTTACTTTTTAGTTTAATAATATGCCACTAACTTTTTGATTTAGTGGCTAATTCGTACGAATTCGTATGATCTAATCCGTACAATTTAGTACGATTTGCTCATCCTCCAATGACGGTTGGGTTTAGGGGTGGGGTTAGGTGTCACGTCTCCTTTTTAAAATCGTACAATTTCGTACGACTGAACTCGTGAATCGTACAAATTAGCCACTAAACTGACAAAACGTAAAATACTTACGTTTTCTCGTGAGATCAGGCTGGCTGGGTCAGTTGGAGTTTCTGTGTGGAGTTTGTATGTTCTCTTGTTAGCTTATGTTTCCTCCGGGTGCTCCGGTTTCCCCCAGAGTCCAAAGACATGTGAAAGACAATGAATTGAATAAGCTAAATTGCATGTCAACATTGGCATGTGAAAATAAGGGATATGCCTACCATAACAAAAAAATACATAAATAAATAAAAAATATTCCCTAAATTACTAAAGATGTTCTTCTGGAGCTTTTTCAGTGTAATTAAACAGTTAAACTGGCATTAATATGTTTTATTATTCTTATTTACAAAAGAAAAAATAAATAGTATACATTAGCAGCAAATAACTTAGTAAACAGTTCAGCTGTTTACTATGTGAATAGCTATTATTAAGAATATAATCAGATTATCAAATCTCATTAATCTTTTCTTCACTGTATAACTTACATATTCTGATTAAAGAGCAACTAATGAATCTCTCATTTGTTTACATTTTTTATTTGTTTACATTAAATAACAGAGGTGCCACTTTAAAAAAGCACACATTTAGCGTTATAATGAAAGCATTCAATTGCTTACCTAACTTTTTATGCTCATTTAGGACAAGTTTAGTAGTTGTGTTTGAAAAAAAAACTTCCACCAAGATCGACATCTTTAGATGTTATCATTATTAATTATGTGTATATGTCTGTTCAAACACACACATAAAACCCAGTCTTTCCCTCCGCTTCACACGTACAGAATCAATAAAACAATAAAAACATAACATACATTTCTAAATAACAGCGCACCTGTGTATATGCTACTTCAAACTGTTCTCGAACTCTGTCATCTCATGATATAATAAATATATAAACAAATAAACTCTGCTTGCCGTAATTTACACAGGACTGGTGGGAAATATGCATTGAAACAGCTTTATTATATATTGTATGTGGTTTATTTTGATAGCTTAGCTGTTTTTGTGCTGTTTAGCGCTCCTCAGCGCATTCAGAGAGAGTGATCACATCACATATATGGTTCTTCCACGCACCTCTTTCAGTAGATTCTTTTCCATGGTTTTTGTTCTCCTCTTTGATTCAAATATGGTTTCACAGCATCCTTCAAAGCCTTCCTTACTCCATCCTTCCGTTTGTTCATGTCGGCTCACCATTTTTTGTCATGACAGCAAGCAGCATCCCCATTCTTCTTAGTGGACATAAACGTTTTTTCCATGTAACTCCATTTTAAAATGCAGACTCTTTATCACACAAAAATATCCCCAAACTGTTTTTCACATATACAATTAATCTCACATGGATATCTTTTTTATTTTTTGGACTTGTATGGTTGTTCTCAAATGATGAGGTAATTGTAAATGACTAACATTGTTGGGTGAACTATCCTTTTAAGTACTGTTTAGCAATTTTCACTGGCATACAATGTAAATGCACATTGATAACTGAATGTGAAATTCATATAAGCATGAAAAAAATAATGTTAACACTAAATGTGAGAAAATACCGGCGTTAAATAAAAAGAAGTGAGTCTGAACTGTAACCAGTGAACTGGAAAACTAGGTTCATGACACACTTGCCATAGCAACAACCTACATGTACTGCTGCTTTTACCACCATACCTATTTTTTTCTTCCTTTGCTTTTCACCTGAGTGACTTCAGAGCATAAGCAATACGTCCAAATGTAAAATCTCACTCGGCAGATGCCCTGACAGCGATCGTTCTTCCTGATCAAGTTACGGTTAGCTTTCAGCTCCCAAACTTACCAACACTCACCTCCTTTTGACCTTCTGTGGGCTGCTGACTAAATCATTTCCTGAGTTCATTAATCTCATGCTAAAGGAAGAACGCGTTTCACCGCAAATGACAACTCATGAGGTGATGCACGTTTGATAGAGGACATATTCATTCATCAGGGGAGCCTTTGTTTGATGGATATGCAGCTATCAGTGTGGGCTCTTCCCCATCCATCATCTGCACGGAGGTCAGGCCTGAAGATCAGAGCTCAGTCGCTCGCTAAAACATCCACTGTACCTGCAAAACTCAGAGCTGAAGTCACTGATAGTTTCATGTCTTGTCAACAGGACCCACAACTCTACATGACCTACATTTGAGACAGTTCAGTTTGTACTTTTTAACACAGTCTTTTGTTCTGGAGTTGGGATGCAGGTGTAAAATGGAAGTGCTTTTGCTTTATTTGTTTGTTTTACTTGTGTTTGATGCCATGCTAGCTTCTATGGCTATTTTCATGATGAGAAAACGTAGCTAGTTAGACCAATAGCTCCGTCCCTTCTGCTACACGGGTAAAGATGTGACTAAGTGTGTGAAGTGTTCAATGTTCCACACTTTTTTATCGATTGAATAAGTACATCATCTGCCTATTTACATCCGACAATACATTTATTCATTTAGCAGAAGCCTTTGTCCAATTGAAGAGGCATTCAGTGATTCAATAAGAAGAGGCAATACACACAAGAATGGCTAATTATACAAAAGGTCTGTTTGTGCTCAGAGAGAGTATTTTTTTAGAGAAACGGGTGTTTCTACAGGTGGTTTATCAAGCCCACTCACCTATGTGAACCTCACTTCAAAAATGCACTTTTTTTAGCACTTTGCAAATGTGCAAAACTGGTGCAAGTGTTGGTTAAAACGACAGAGAGATGAAAGAGTGTTTTTTCTACAGGTGGTTTGTCAAGCCCACTCACCTGTGTTAGATAGGGTTGGGCGATGTCGACCAATTTGGCATCGTACAATGTCTAATGTGAAACATCACGATGGACGATGGCATCGTCGGTCTGTTTGTGCTCAGAGAGAGTATTTTTTAGAAAAACAGGTGTTTCTACAGGTGGTTTATCAAGCCCACTCACCTATGTAAACCTCACTTCATAAATGCACTTTTTTTAGCACTTTGCAAATGTGCAAAACTGGTGCAAATGATGGTTAAACGACAGAGAGATGAAAGAGTGTGTTTTCTACAGGTGGTTTGTCAAGCCCATTCACCTGTGTGAGGTAGGGTTGGGCGATGTCGACCAATTTGGCATCGTACGATGTCTAATGTGAAACATTGCGATGGACAATGGCATTGTCGTCATAGGTGGAGGTGAATTAATTATTTATGAATAATTATTTAATTCTAAATTCTTTAATTATTAATTATATAATTCATTTGTAGCCTACCGTTTTTACTATCAGATCCGCATGGTCTTTGTTTTACCCATAAAAAAACCATAAATAAATAAAGATAACTTACAAACAAATTACCACCTGTCAATCACTTTTTCCACGGCACTCTGGCATCTGTGTCGTTATATTGGCGTTAACAAACCTGGTCAGACAACCAACAGTATCTTAAGGTTTTCGCTAAAATTACTAAGTACAAGTGTGAAAGCGAAAGACTGAAGCAGTGTACTGACGCTGTGACACATTACTTGACATTACGAGATGAAAAAGTGTTTTTACAGGTGGTTTGTCAAGCCCACTTACCTATGTGAGGCACATTCAGAATTGCATAATGTTTTTATGCTTATAAAACATTTCTTTTAAGAGAAAAAAAGAGTGTCTGTCACCTCGCTTTATAAAGGCACTTTTTTTAGATGTTTAGTGATAGTAAGAAATAGTACAAATGTGAAAAGCTGCTGCAAGCATTGGTTAACATGATAGAGATGTTGTGTTCTCTACAGGTGGTTTGTCAAGCCCACTCACCTGTGTGAACCTCACTTCAAAAACTATTTTTAGAGTGAACAGAAGTAAGTATCTGGTGCAAGTGTTGGTTATGAAAGTTTGTTTTCTACAGGTGGTTTATCAAGCCCACTCATCTATGTGAACCTCATTTCATAAACACACTTTTTTAGATGTTTAGTGATTGTAAGAAAGAATGCAAATGCTTTCTTCTTGCTTTTGCAAGGAGAACGTGGGAGGATTTTCTCTAAGTATTAAAAAAATAATTGTATGACATCCTTTAGTGACCGAATCTACAGCAGGTAAAACAATCTGGTCCACTTTTGCTTTTTTTTAATTAGCATAATTAATTTGCTAACCAGAGTGGGATTGTGTAAACTAAAAAGAAAAATAAATTAATTAAATCATAGGAATATATCACTATCATACTTGCAAAGTTGGTGCAAGTATTGGTTAAAATGACAGAGATGAAAGAGTGTTTTCTACAGGTGGTTTATCAAGCCCACTCACCTGTCTGAACCTCACTTCATGAATGCACTTTTTTAGATGTTGAGTGAACGCAAGACATTATCTGGTGCAAATGTGCAAAACTGATGCAAGTGTTGGTTAACGTGACAGAGAGATGAAAAAGTGTGTTTTCTACAGGTGGTTTGTCAAGCCCACTCAGTTGTGTGAGGCACACTCAAAATTGCATAATGTTTTGAGGATGTCTTGTGGTATTGCCGGGGGGAGAGAAGAGGGGGTTTTGGCTTTGATCACAAGGGTTTAGGTATATCCAGAAGAGATGTGTTTTTAGTTATCGCTTGAATGATACTAGTGAATCAGCAGTCCATGTGGGAATGAGAATATTGAATGAAAAGATTTTGAAGGCATTGAAATTAAAACATGGAATGAAAAAGTATCTAAAGTGCACTTATTCTCATTAGAATAAAGCTATTATTTCAGTGTGAATGCACTACTTCTACTATTTACATTCTACAAAATGATATATAGAAATAGAATTATAGAATAGTGCATAAGTATGCAATTTGAGACACACCTTATATAGTAGTTTTACAATTTATTTTAGCTAAAAACACTATAACTGTGTTTGGCTTAATATTAAAAATTTCATCAAAATAAATGAAGAATTGAATAGAAAATAATCCTCACAGTATTTTACCAGACACAATCATATAGAACATGCTTTGACGTTAAAATGCTTTTGCAAGGAGAACGTGGGAGGATTTTCTCTAAGTATTAAAAAAAAAAATGTATGACATCCTTTAGTGACCAAATCTACAGCAGGTAAAACAATCTGGTCCACTTTTGCTTTTTTTAATTAGCATAATTAATTTGCTAACCAGAGTGGGATTGTGTAAACTAAAAAGAAAAATAAATTAATTATATCATAGGAATATATCACTATCATTCTGTTAATTTAATTAACACACTTCATTTAATTAATTACCCATTTAATTAAGTCTATAGCTTCCATTTTAAAGGGATAGTTCACTCAATAATGTGCACTTTGTTGTTCTCAGAGTTTCTTTCTTCTGTTGAACACAAATTATATCTTGGAGAATCTTCATAATTGACTACTATATTATTTTTCTCTACCACAAATGCAAATACCTACTGGTTTCCATCATTCTGCAAAATATATTCTTCTCTTTAAGAGAAGTTTAAAATATATTAGTAGTAAAAAAAAGTTAAATATTGATGTTAAAATATATTTAAAGCTGAAGACAAACAAACAAACATACAAAAACAGGCGATTTTAGGATTTTGAAATGTGTACACGTGCAAATTAGCAAATCATGTTTATGTTATAATAAATTATTTTTTAAGTGCCAAATTATTAAATATTTTTTCTGTATAATAACATATTTAAGAGTATAAAGAGCGTAATGATTCATTCTATACTAAAAAAATGTACGTAAAAATGCATACCCTTTTAAAAAAAATAAGTGATGTTGATATCAATATATGTACAAGAAAATAATTGGTATTTTTGGCTAAATTGAGCACCTTGTAGATGAAACTCTACAATTAAAGAACCCCTATTATGGGTTTTTAAAATGACCTTCCATGCAGTGTGTAACAGAACTAAGTGAATGAAAACATCCAGCTGAGGTTTAAATCTGAAAGTGCACTGTGTTTAAAACTATTGATTCTTTTAAGTTTAACTCGGAGTCACTTAAACGATTCAAAGTCGATATGGTACACCACCAAATATGGAGTACCAGTTCTGGTAAAACGTGAATGTGCCTTTCCCTTCAGACAATAGCGGAGCGCGGGGGATCACAGGACTAATTATGACATGAAAATGACGATCACTGACAGATGGAGATTCGGCTGTGGGGAATAAAGGGTTAAAGTTCATTTTCACAACAACACCACAGTATAGCCAACCTACTGCTTTGTTTGTTCTTATTTTTCATACAATAACTTGCGCTGCAATGCAGGACTTGTCAGGCGTTTGCTATTAAAGGAAGGAGCAGCAGAGACTATTATTTATGGGACTTTGTCAGTAACTGTTACAGTTCATATGGACCAGTTTCTTCTTTCTCCTGATCATAACATGTAAGTGTTAAAATTGTGATTAAAAAGTGATTAAAATTGTTGCCTGGTTTTGTGTAGTTTAAAAAAATATATGTTTAATTGTAAGTTGTAACTTGTTATCGCTCCACGTGTTTCGTAATCACTTATCTGTTATAGATCAGTGCTTGTACTGTGTCTCTCAGGTAAAATCTGTATGGGGCTGTTCACATATTGTGGGCAAAACTAGTGATCCTCTGCTGTTTGTCTTTGCTATGGCCACCATCAGCTGTTCATTCATGCGCGGTGAGGGCGATTTTTAAAATAGTTCAACTTTTGCCACTGTGTGAATTAAAACTAAATGTTAATACTTGGGGTTAGGGTTAAGAGTAGAGTAAAATGCTTGTATTTAACTGCATTGCATTCCTGCATTGGGCTCTTACATTCTTTGCGTGCTATCTCATAGCTGTGGTAGGCGTTTCTTTCTGTCTCACACTGAACCCAGTCAACCAATCACAACAGACTGGGTCATCAGACCAATCAGCGCAGATTAGCTTCGCGCAAGGGAGATGTTTGGGACCAAATTAATCGCTGAACAAATCATATAGGAGTCACTGAGATAATTAGGTAATAATAAATGCATATTATAAGACAATGAAAGTGTTTTTTGACCCTGCATGTATATCAGCTTTTTGTTGGAGACCCCCAAAACCAAAATATCACCTTTTAAAATGCAAAAAAGAGGCTCTTAAAATAGTTAGTAAGTAAAATATAGCTTTATTATAGACTTGTGATGGCTACATTGCTTTTTATAACAATCTATAACAGTCTTTCCCTTTTTATTTTACACGTGGCAGTCATCGATTCTTTATTTAGTGATTTAAACCCCAATTTAACTATTACTCATGTCACTACACACGATCAGTCTGTTGATAATAGAGTTATCAAGAACGAATGTTAAACACAGATACACAGATATTGTGAATCACTACAGCTGAACCCCCTATGTAGTGTTCTCCTCTCAGTTCCCAATAAATTACATTACTCCCCACACTCATGACTTTTCCCCATCTCTTTGAAGTCTGCTGCTTTTGAACAAAATTCAATAGCGGTTTTAAAAAAACGAGAGAGAGAGAAAAAAGATGAAAGGGACAGTGGCAATTTTTCACACTTTTTCCATAGACATTAGGGCCTTAGTTCTCTCATTCTTTCCCAAGCCTCTCGCAGCTCCACACACTGTGCAGCCGCATATAAGTATATTTTTTGAAATATGAAACAGCAAATATTATTTTTGCACTGCACAGAGAGATTCCTCTCAAACCCTCTGTGATGGCACTGAACAAGCACTCGCCCAGAGCGTGTTTGCTCTCTTCTTCACCACCCCTCCTCCTGAAGATTTATCTGTACTTTTTCATCTCCCCTCCATCTTTGTTGTATTTGGTCTTTGGCCTTATCCCGAGGCTTAGGACTACTGCCAGATTTGATAGTCCCGACATCTCCTTTGGATGCTTTGCAATGCAGAAACAATGCTGAGTACAACAGTCCAAGTTGCGTGACATATCTGCTGAAACAAAGCAATTTAGACCAAAGAATTGTTTAATATTCGGAGAAAAAACTAAATAGCTCAGTGGAGTTCACGGCTGAGATGAGGTCTGCTAAGTATATGTATTTTAAAATGGCTTTTTTTTCTGTCTTTTACAGGAGGTCTGTTCTGCTGACAGGTCGTTCTGACTTAATAACACGAGCTGCAAATGCCAAGCTAGTGCATATTTACTCTTGAGCAGCAGCAAAATACAGACTTTTGAGGAAAACACTTGATCATTTAGTGCCATTAAAAAGATAAATTGTACTCTGCCACTATTTTTCGAACCACTACCCATTTGCCAGTAAGATGTGTATCATTTAAAATATAATAAAATTTAGCATCATTTAAATTATATGTATTTTAATAAATACTGAATCAATAGGTTGTTTACTTTTTACAAAAAATTATGTTACTTTGAATGAATATTTATTTCATAGATGTTATTTGAAACAAAATAAACAGTAATTATGGATCTAATCTTTATTAAATTCATTCATTTTTCTTCAGCTTAGTGCCTTTTTTCATCAAGGGTCTCCACATTCATTGGAAGCGCAGATCAGGGGTGCCAAGTCCATGTTTTTCATGTGGAATTGGGCTACTTTTGATCTGTGTGGGTTTTTTTTATTTCGCGGGTAGTTCTTCACCCCATCCTCTGACTCTTCATCAAGATCACACAAATTTTCTTCCACCCCCTGGTTTTACATGTCTAATGCTGCGTTCACATCAGACGTGGATGAAGCATCAAGCGCAAGTGATTTACATGTTAAGTCGAAGCGAAGACACGAATAGACATTCTGTGGCGCAATTTGCAGGAATGAGGCGGCGTGATTCGTGCGAATGAATCGTCACGAGTTGAGTGTTTTGCACATTTAACGTGCAAATCGCTCCAGCTGGAAAATCGGAACTTTGGAAAATCTGAACCGAACATTCGCGACACGTTAACCATTCAGGAGCTTTCTCTTGTTGGGGCATGATTGTGACATAGTGCCTGTTGTTGGCGTCCTTAGGGGAAATCCTCTTGTCGATCCCGAGCACCGATGAAAGCTTCCATCATTCAGGTACAGTTTCTGGAGGAGTTTATGAACTCACAGAGCTGGGTGCATCTTTGAACGGATCTAGTGGACTTAGACATGGCGCCGAATAAATCTACGCTGTTTTTCAGCCTTCCTAAAGCACATAAAGCACAGGTACTATCTCAATACAATTCATGTTAGCCACTCAGTAACAAAGCTACAGTCACCGAGCAGACAGAAGAATTGGACATGCTAATTAAGTGGATTTAACACGCAAATTAAATAAGTAAACTCAAAATGTTCACAGATCTATTTACGCATGAATGCTGTGATTTATTTGCGCATGCTGCGTTAGGTGTGAATACAGCATCAAGCTGTAATCACACTGGACTTTTTGCGCCATAAACTTCCATTCAAATTCATGCAAATGTGGAAGACCGGAAACGCAAGTGTAGCAGATCTCAATCTGCACGTAATAATAAATCGTCCAAACTTGGACTGAGGCTAACTGTGTAACATTGTACTACATTAATGGTGAAAAACACATGTATTTGTTTAAATAAAATAAAAATAAAGTGAAATTGTTGTGTCGTTTTTTACACCTGTACTCAAAGTGATACATCAATCTCAAGAAAACAGCATATCATGTTCTCAAACTATCAGGCGTATTCACAATGCAATGAAACATGAAATAAGAGCACAATTCAGATGCAAGTAGTAAATTATTATTTTTGAGAACAACTGAAATGATTAAAGTAAGAAAACATTGTAAAAAGATTCACACACGAACATTTTCACTGTTTGACTTAATAGAAATATACTGGAAACAAATAGGACACTTAATCAAGAAAAAACTCTCTCCACACTTTCTTCTCGGTCTCACAAACACTGTGCACAAACCACCGATTGATTAGCTTCACGTGCACATCACCAAACTCACATAAATCTCTTAATTCTCTCACATTTATAAACAGTGACTGAATAAAAAAGGACCCTAAACATATTTGGTGTAATATTGTTGGAACTTCAATCGAATAAACCATGTTAAACATACCAATTCAATCACAAGTGGAGGAGAAACTTTCACACGTCTTACCTTGTCAGCATCTGAACTGAGGCTAAAGGGCGTCACACACCGGATGCGGTGCTCAGCGCCGCGACACGGCGTGCACATGACATTTGAAAGTATTGCACACCAGACACGCACATTCACATGATATTTAAAATGAAACTATTCAGATGGCGCTCTGTGGCGCGGCAGACATATGAACAGTGTGGCTGGGTGCCGCGGACAACCGCCGATTTGCAGCGCCGGTGTGTGTAACCTGATAGAAACCTATTTTTAGAATTCTGAAATGAGTGGTGCTGCATGGCACGTTGCCGAGTGGCGCTTCTGGTGTGTGACCTGCTTGACGCAACTCTCTCGCACTCTCCGTGAACAAAGTGTGCAACACTGATTATGGTCCCACTTGAACAAAACACAGAAATTAGAGTTCCTACGCCCATTAAACCAGGTAGGTTTATAATACATAGATTAATCGTTTTTTTTAGTTTTGGGAAGTTCATCGAAGAATATTATCATTAAAATTAACATTTCTCTTCCCTACTGGCTACACAAGCTCATGTGACAAGTTTTGTATGTTGCTGAATTGCAAAGTTCAAGCTTGATGAACTGTGACCTGTGAAATCACATCACATGATTGCATGGGATCAACTGAAGATCAAAACAATCTATAAGGAAATTTAAAATATGGAGCAATCACTTGCTTTTTTATTGTGTAATCATCTTGTTTGATCCCAGCGTCGTACGATTTTGCATGCTCAAACTCTAGTGTGACCGTGGCTCCTTTTTAAGTGTGGCTTTTGTTTTGAAAATCTGGCAACTGTGTCAGAGACACTCAAGACAGTTGTAATAATACTGAACCACTGTGATGACAGACTTTGGCGAAGGCGTTTTAGAATGACCAAAACTACATTTTAGGTTTTAAAATGTGATCGGTAAACTGGTTTGTCCATTAATGCCGTGCCATTGCACCCATTTTTGTTATCATGATCATGCAAATTTTTGCTTATATGATAAAAGTTTATCCTGCTTAGCGTGTACTTATTTATGCACATATCGTTTCCATTAAGCATTTTTTATGCAATATTCCAAAATAATTCAAAGTAGTGGATGGAAACAGCTACTGAATTGCATGCATGCTTTGTCTTGACACAGAGCTGATGCTTTGTTGCCAGTTTTAGAATGCTGTACCTCAATTTTGGATACATTTAAGGAAAAAATGCATTTCAGTAGCAGTTATATGGCCCAATTTCATCCAAAGCAGAAGGACGATCCTCTCTCTGCGTGATCTAGGTTTAAGTGGCTTACTCAGGGCCACGGTGTTGATGGCTCCTTGTGGGACTTGAACCACCAACCTCATGGTTATTAGCCCTGAGCTTAAGTCACTTCAGCACACAATATAACATCCACCGCCATTGAAAACAATTCCCACACAATTCCATAAAGCCAGGGGGCTTTATTTTTTTGACTCTGTAGATCAAAAGTCGCTGGCACATCTATCAGCAATCTGCTGTCCAGTGACATTTGTTGTTCAGTTGACTCTCTTATCCACCAAAAGCGTGAACTAGTCACAGAAACAGAGCCCTCGGAGCAATTGAATGTTAAGTGTTCTGCACAGAAGCACAGTGGTGGAGGCAAAGATCGTGATCTTGTGTTGCTCTTGATGTTTTGACTTGCTGAGCTTCACCGGCACGGCCTGTATCTTCAACATGAGGTTACTAGCGTCTTGCTGGGACTCTGTTCATGCCATTTGGCGATGCATTTAGATTCACCGTAAGATGAGGAAATTTCGTTAACATGGTCAAATGTGATGCGCAGCGGCTTACAAATTTCAGTGTTTTCATTCAAAAGTGGATGAAGCGATCTGCCGTTAAATTAATCTGGAGTTGATAACAGCTTGAGCCTATCAGGGGAGCCCTCCGACTGAACAGCTATTTATTCGAGCACACGGGGTTCACATGAGATAACTTGATTACATTTTTTTTACAAGAATTATTCTGCAATGAACTCCCGCAGTTTAATGAAGTCAGTGACACAGCTGCACTTTTGTGCTTCTCCCTTATCTAATTTCTCAGCTCTATACAGTTTTAACTTTAAATTTTTAATGCGTTCTGGGGATCTACTTACACCGCACTTTTGTAGTTGTGTAGAATAGGGAGTAGAATGTTTGAAAAACCTTTTATTTTGTGCGTCCCCCCAGAATTTAAAGGAGAGTTCATGGAAAACTGAATAGTTGGTTATTATTAATCAACTTCATACTGTTTTTTTTAACTGAAGTGATTTAATCAATGCATGTGCAGAAGTTAATTTGAAACTTCTAATTTTTTTACATCTTAATATTAAAGAACTTATGTTGATTTTTAAATCTCAAGATGTTTTTTTTTAGTCTGTGCTGTTTTATTCAATGTATATACATTCATTCATTTTCCTTCGGCTTAGTCTCTACTTCAGAGGTTGACCACAGTGGAATGAACCACTAACTATTCCAGCATATATTTTACGCAGAGGATGCCCTTCCAGCTGCAACCTTGTATTGGGAAACACCCATGCACACACGCACTCATACACTACGGCCAATAAGGTTTATTCAATTCACATATAGCACATGCACATGCTTGAACTGTGGGGGAAACTGGAGCACCTGGAGGAAACCCACGCCAACATGGAGAGAACATGCAAACTCCACACATAAATGCCAAATGGCCCAATTGGGACTCGAACCAGTGACCTTCTTCCTGTGAAGCGACAGTGCTAACCACTGAGCCACCATGCCACCCGATGTATATACAGCTAAAGTCAAAATTATCAGCCCTCCTGTGAAGTTTTAAGTGATGTTTTGTGTAGATAATATGTTTATCACATTTTAAACATAATAGTTTTAATAACTAATTTAAAATAGCTAGTTTATTTTGTCTGTTGTACACAATATTTTACTGGTTATTTTGCAAGATACTAGTATTTAGCTTAAAGTGTAATTTAAAGGCTTAACCAGTTTAATTACGTTCGATAGACAAGTCATTGGACAGGGATTTGTTCTGTTGCCAATAAAAACAAAATTCTTAAACGAGCTAATAATATTCACCTTAATATTCTTCACCTTGTACAATTTAGATGTTTGCACATGCGTTGCACAGATTTTCCACATGTGTTGAGTATTATATCTAAAAATAAACAGAAATGTAACATAGTTTGTGCTCTTTATTAAAGGGCACCTATGATGAAAGTCATCATTTGTAAGCTGTTTAGACAGATATGTGTGTAGGTATAGTGTACACTTTTATATTGGAGTGATATAAACCCAACAAGTTCCTTGATGTTAAAATAGGACCCAAATCCCAGTGATTTTGAGGACACCGCAACGTGAGGTAGGACTGCGGTTATCCCTGCCGAATTGATAGACAGGCGGCATGTTTCTATATAAACACATGTCCACAGAACATTTGTTTTTGCAGAGAAACTGAGACTAAAATATTTGTTACAACTTTTTATCATTTTAAAACATTTTTAAAACAGAGCATGTCTGTAATAAAGACAATAAAATCACTATATAGTTCTTATCCTCTATAATCAACACGGCTGCATGGTGTCAGTAAATGCTAATATGTGTGTAATGCAAATGGCATTTGTGTGTGACTCATCATTTCAGAAAGGCTTGAATAACTTAGACCACAAATACATCAAATAAACTTGGTATTTTTGACTAATGAGCTGTATTTCAGCTTCATCTGTGCTTGTCTCGATCACTGAGACCTGTTTATCTGATGCAAAGGAGACACACACGTGGGAACGGGGGGCGGAGAGAAGCAGCTCATTTGCATTTAAAGCCACAGGCTATAAAAACTCTATACTCAGATTCACAGATTCTGTGACATGATTTTAAAATGTTACACTCAAATTATATCACCAAACAAAAAAAAAAAAAAAGTTACATTTTCCACTAATTTTCATTCTTTCATTTTCTTTTCAGCTTAGTCCCTTTATTAATCTGGGGTCGCCACAGCGTAATGAACCTTCCAGCTGAAACTCATCTCTAAGAAACACCCATACACACTCATTCACACTCATACACTACAAACATACCCAATTCACCTGGACCGCAAGTCTTTGGACTGTGGGGGAAACCGGAACACCTGGAGGAAACCCACGCTAACACAGGGAGAACATGCAAACTTCACACAGAAATGCCAACTGACCCAGCCGAGGGTCAAACCAGCGACCTTCTTGCTGTGAGGCGACAGCACTACCTACTGCGCCACCGCGTTGCCCCTTCCACTGATTTTGCACATCATATTTCAAATGTTTTTTTAAATTGCCATGTCGGTGAAGCAAGACCCACAGAGATATTTGTAATTACTGGATGGCAAATTATATTAGAAATAATCATAAAACATTATACTGCAGTTAAACCAGAATTTTAAGCAGAATATCAGAAACCAAAAAATCAAATGGATGTGATGCATAGTGGGGGTTGTTTTTGTGTTTTGCTGTTATTTCAAGCACCCTTGTTATCACGGAACAAAGTGTACCTTTACTATTTACTGCACGTCATACATTGTCAAATTAGCTCTGCACTAAAGGTAATTACAGGTCCCATTGTCTCCAAATAGCTGGATGAAATTTATTCATGTGGTATTTGGTAAATCGCATGCTATTTTAATTAATCCATTTTCTAAGCAAATTTAAATCCACTGGCAACAAATTGGTCCTGTTTTTTTTAATTCAAGGTTGTGAATATTTTAGAGTTCTCCCAAAAGGTTTATTTCAAGTAAATACTGATTATGAATTGTGCCGCCCCATATACAAACCTGATAAATGGCAATAAATGCAAATTACATATATGACATACAGTACAAGTTTGGATTTCACATTTAGAAGATATGTCATATACACAATACATATATAGTTCAAACCATTTTCAATATATATCAAAACACATTATAAATAAAAGTTAGTCTGTCTTGGCCAAGTGCTTCAGTATTCTTCAGCCAATAATTTTCATTTAGTAAATTTTCACTAAATTTTTTAGTTAAAACAATGTTATTTTTTCAGTTTCCAACAAAAATAAAATAGACCATTTCAATGTGGTCACGTCATTGGCCCATGGACATTTCCTGCTTGTTATCAAGCTATTTCATAACTGTAACCAGAGGCAATTCAATAATAACATAATGTTAAAACAGCTATCATAACATTACTTGTCAATATGTGGCTCTTTTTGGATTCTCGGAAGCTATAGAAATTAAAAATGTAAAACAGGAAATACGTTGAAACCATTGTTTTAGTTTACATCCCTCAAAATTGTCTATATAGTAGTCCCCAATGTAATTATGCAGTTTCAAAATGCAACAATATGTTAATTTAAGGTACACTACCTGACAAAAGTCTTATCGTCGATCCCAGTTGTAAGAGCAACAAATAATAACTTGAC
Source organism: Danio aesculapii (assembly GCF_903798145.1). Classification (NCBI taxonomy): domain Eukaryota; kingdom Metazoa; phylum Chordata; class Actinopteri; order Cypriniformes; family Danionidae; genus Danio; species Danio aesculapii. The sequence goes on from NC_079446.1 coordinate 40,504,717, forward strand.
TTCTAGTAGCATCCCAATCATCACAAATACTGCAGAAGACCTATTGGAACCCGCTTGGACCCAAGATTCTCAGTGAAATCAGTTAGGTTTGGTAAAGGAAAAATCATTCAACAAATTCTTCAGCAGGATAGCCCTCCTTCTCATACTTCAACCTCCATATCAAAGTTCTTGAAAGCAAAGATGGTCAAGGTGGTCCAGTCACCAGACATGAACATTATTGAGCTCTGTGTGTGTGTGTGTGTGTGTGTGTGTGTGTGTGTGTGTGTGTGTGTGTGTATGTGTGTATATATATATATATATATATATATATATATATATATATATATATATATATAGATATATATATATATATATATATATATATATATAGATATAGATATATATATAGATATGCAGCAAATATTTCAAAAATTTGTTGCATAAATGACATCTTTTTTATATATGTGAAATCCAGATATGAGCTTGTTTGTCATATATGTAATTTGCATATACATCCATAGATCATATTCTTGTCTTATATGGTATTTTAATATTGCTGATACTCCGTCAGATGCAGTAAAGCCACGAAACACTGGCCACTAACGCTGACAGATCTCAAGCAGCAAGTTTTGAAAAGACCATATTCATCTTTCCACCTGCTAGTTTCCTGATAACCATTCATTCGCGACTTTCCCATAAGATTACATTTTCAAAGAGGCTCTTCAAAGCGTACATGTTATGGGTCTATATTTAATGAGTCTAGGCTTTTGAAAAGCTCCCATCATTTTGAGCTTTGGCAGCTTGAATTGCACACTGTATGGAAACGCTGACATTTCCTGGTGGCTCGAGTGGAAACGTCAACCTTCAGCTGTTGTGGAGACGTGAGTGGATCCACCTGATAGTGAAGAAGATGCTAAAATTATACCGTCACTGTTGGTGATTTTGGGGTTGATGATTATAATGATGATGATAATGACAATGGCTATGTTGATGACATTGATTTATTTGTTATTGTATTTATTTATATATTTAATAACTGATGGAACAGCCCACAGTGACTTGAGGAGTCATTTTGATAAGCACATTCTAGTAAATGCAAACACGGATATTAGAATTAGACTGCAAACCCTATTTATTTTTCTTTCTCTCTCCAGACTGTGGTTACTGTATATACTGGACAACTTCGAGGTTTTGTCAGGGTGGCATGGTGGCTCAGTGGTTAACATTGTCGCCTCACATCAAGAAGGTCGCTGGTTCGAGTCCTGGCTGGGTCAGTTGGCATTTCTGTGTGGAGTTTGTATGTTCTCCCCGTGGTGGCGTGGGTTTGCTCCGGGTGCTCTGGTTTCCCCCACAAGTCCAAAGACATGTGGTATGGGTGAATTGGATGAGCCAAATTGTCTGTAGTGTATGTGTGTGAATGGGTGTGTTTGGATGTTTTTTCACTTCCACTCCTGTTTGCATACCATGTATTTCAGAACGCTGTATTAGAATAAGTATGGCAGACCTAACGCTGCATTAGAAGGTTTCACCTTGTGATACTAGTGTAATTACAGGGTAAATCATCAGAAACTGTCCACTCAATATAAAGTGGTCACAAATTACTGTGTAATATATAAAATCTATTTAACAGTTTAACAACTGCAAAATTCTGCCAAGTGTAGGCCATATAGAAATATACAAATGCCTTATGTTTATATGATGTTTATATGCTCAAAGTGTCTTCTTTCCAATTATACATAATTTGTGTTTGTAGCTTACTGGAGTCAGGGACTGTTACTATTTAAAGTTAGGTAGGTGTAAATCCCCAAAACTGAGTGCTGGCTAACAGGTTAATGTAAACTGTAGAATCACATCAGTAATTACATTAAAGGCGTAGTTTACTAAAGATTGTGTTATTAATGTGTTGTTACACCTTTGAACTTATACATACTATTCAGTTTGTTGTTACATGTGTGTAGTTACACCAGTATTACACAAGTAAATACTATGTATCAGTGTGTACATACATAGTTACATACTACTTACATGTCTAGTTACCGTGTAAGTTCACCGGTATAAGCGACACTTAATATAAAGTGGAACCTTTATTAGTTCTAATTCAATATTATTAACCAAATTTTAGTCTTCTTTGTTACACCTTTTAAACAAAAACTCCTAGACTTAAAAAAAAGGTCGTAACAACGTGAACATGCAAAGTCCTCAAAGAAATGCCAACTGGCCTTTCTTGATGTGAGGTGACTGTGCTAACCACTGAGCTTTAAAACAGGATTTCATATATTATATTATGTTAACTTTTATATGGTTTGTATACTGGATAAACTGTACATTAACACTGCCAGTTTGTATGTCAGTTATTCTCCCAATATTTACAGTATAATAATTTACCAGCCAAGTAAATTTTTTCCCTTCCCATTTGGTTTTACTTGATGACCACATTATTATTATTTTTACAATAATGAAAGATGTTAATCCATGTCCTTTTTTAAAAAAACGATGCCCTCTAGAATCGAAAATGTAAAACACAAGTTGTCAGATTCAATGCTTTTGGAGCGAATGTACCTCTAGTGTTACTTTGTGCTTGACTTGACCTCTAAAGATTAGACAAATGAGGACAAAATTAATGACTAAATGGGTGTGTAAACTGAGGTTATTTGCCAGAAGAAAGGTCGTTGTGCTGCTCCTACGTGTATTGATGATGTTACATGATACGCCCGAGCCCACGTACCCAAGGCAACCTTTTTGAGTTTAATCTAATAAAGACACGATATCAAATTATCTTCACATTTTCCACTTCAGCGTCAGCAAGAGATATTCTTCAGGTTTAAGTGTGCTTGACCTGTAATGGCACATTCATATTCCTCTCCATTACCAACACAAAATATGACCGCGCATGTGTGTGTGTGTGTGTGTGTGTACATGTCATGCATATTTAATTCTCGAGTGAAGAACAAAGCTCAATATTTATTGACATTTTTTGCAGTCTTCTCTTTATAGTTACAAAAGAGCGTTAATAAGCAACCGGGGACTTAAAGAAAAAAGCTAAATAATGATCTTTACAAACTTTTCAGTACACTTCTGATCTATATATTTAATAAGGCATGCATATTTAAATGTGGAGTTTGGGGATTGTCTGAAAAAAAACGATTGAAAAAATCGAATTACTGCGGATTTATATTCACTCACCTGCCACTTTATTAGGTACACCTGTCCAACTGCTTGTTTAACGCACATTTCTAATCAGCCAATCACATGGCAGCAACTTAATGCATTTTGGCATGTACATAGACATGGTCAAGATGATCTGCTGCAGTTCAAACAGAGTATCAGAATGGGGAGGAAGGGTGATTTAAGTGACTTTGAATGTGGATGTTGGTGCCAGACGGGCTGGTCTGAGTATTTTAGAAACTGCTGATCTACTGGGATTTTCACACACAAACATCTCTAGGGTTTACAGAGATTGGTCAGAAAAAGAGAAAATATCCAGCGAGCGGCAGTTCTGTGGGCACAAATGCCTTGTTGATGCCAGAGGTCAGGGGAGAATGGCCAATGATTCAGGCTGGGGGTGGTGGTGTGGGGGATATTTTCTTGGCACACTTTGGACCCATTACTATCAACTGAGCATCTTGTCAACACCACAGCCTACCTGAGTATTGTTGCTGACCATGTCCATCCCTTTATGATCACGGTGTACACATCTTCTAAAGTCTATTTACAGCAAGATAACGCATCATGTCATAAAGTGCAAATCATCTCAGGCCCTGTTTACACTAATACGTTTTAGTTTTAAAACGGCGTTTTAGCAAGAAAACAATCCGAAAATCCAAGAAAACTGTCCCAGCCAGGACTCTAACCAGCAACCATCTTGCTGTGAGACGACAGTGATAACCATTGAGCCACCGTGCCGCCCCCAAAATTACATTTGACATCCATCATATGACTTTTTCATCACCACCTGTTTATGGTTGTGTTTTTATCTGCGTAACAAAGGTATGATGTGTAGATGTATGTACTTCAAAACAATGGTGTATAATACTACACTGTAAAAAATATCTGAAAGTTATCAGTTTTCCATAACTTGTGATTAATCTTTTTATTAGTGGTGGGCTGTTATCAGCGTTGACATGCTGCGTTAATGCAAGACTTTTATCGCGTGATAAAAAAAAATATCACCGTTAATCTATTCTCAAAGTTGGGTTGGGAGCTGGGTCTATTCTACGCAAGCTATGATGACTTTCACCTTGATATTTTAGCGGATGTATACCTGATCGGTGAGCCATCTGACAAAAAAGTGCCCTTACGAATTAAATCAGAAGGGTGTCTGACTTTAACTGCAGTTCGGCAGTGTGTGTGTGTTTGTGTGTGTGCGTACTGACAACTGCGTGTGTGGTTCTTGTCGGAAAATATGGCGAAAAGTCCTACATAACGGTAATAGTTTGATTGCAGTGTTTACTCCAATAATGCCATACTCTCCATTTTTTAATTCCATTTCTGTTTAGTAAAAAATCGCTGTTTGGAGCTTATGTAGGCCTACAGTTTAACATTCATGTTTAACTGAATAAACAGTCAGTAAACACAAGAACATCTTATTGAACATCATTTATTTTCATCACCAGTTATCATAGTAGAACAGTGCCTCAAGCAATTTGTGAGGCATTTTGGGAACAGGAGATGAGCCCCTGGTCTAATGCGCCACCTGGCTTGAGAAACCCATTCTCAAAGACTTATTATTTAGGATTATTATTTATTAGCACACATATTCTGAATGCCTTCAGCAGAATTCAAATGAGCCGTTTTAATCTAGATTAATTTAGATTAAAAAAAATAATCCATGCCCACCTATACTTTTTATATTTTATTCCCATTTATTTATCTTTTAAATTGCAATATGGGACCTTGATCTGTCTTCCAACAACTTTGAAAAGTTTAAAAGAGTGACTTTTATTTAAATTGTTAATAGCTTAAATGATATACAGTGCATCCGGAAAGTATTCATAGTGCTTCATTTTTTCCACATTTCTTTGTCACAGTTATTTTTATGTTGAATGGATTAAATTCATTTATTTCCTCAGCATTCTACACACAATACCCCAAAATGACAATGTGAAAAAAAAATTATTAAAATAAAAAACCTAAAAAATCACATGTACATAAGTTTAAATTGATAAAATACTATAAATTTAGGAAATTATATTCTAAACCAATTTTTTTTTTACTGTAAAGTTCTGGCAACCACAGCTGCTGGTTCTTGTAGATATATTTTTTCTTTACATTTTAATCTCACAACTTTGACTTTTTTACCTCTCACAACATGGGAGTCTGAATTGTGAAATGTTATCTCAGAATTTAAACACGCTAACTCAGAATTGTGAGGTTTTTTTTTGTGATAATTTGTGCTCAGCGTGGGTCTCATATACCTGAGGAATGTTTGTATGGTATAGACATCAGCACATGGAACAAAGCGGCCCAAAAGCATGATCTGTTTAGTCTGGATCAATAGAGAGAGACAGTCAGTAATGAGTCCTGCTGTTCAGAGTTTTACAGCTGTGCTTTCATTTAGACAGTGATGGAGTAAAACAGCAGGTATAACCATTTTCTCTTATATTACTACATAGGATTTTAATTACATTTATTTGCTTGGATCTCCTTGAAGACATTTGCGGCACGTTTTATGGCTTCTCTAACAATTTTAGATGGACATGAACGCTATGAACGATCTAAGAATTACTGCAGTATAAAAATAAATCCCTTTATGTACATCTTTTAAAGATTGCAGGATTAAAGTGAAATGTAATAAGGCACTGATGTCTGCTTGACTGAAATATCATACTCATTCAAACTTGCACCTTCAGATTTCTGAGTTTTTTTTAGATCTTTGTAATAAAGTTCCATGTTTATGGGGAGATATAAAAGTGTTTGCTGACAGCATTGGGATAAAAATCGCACCTTCACATCTAAATTTAATCATTCATTCATTCATTCATTCATTCATTCATTCATTCATTCATTCATTCATTCATTCATTTTCTGCCACTTTTCCGGGGCCGGGTCGCGGGGACAGCAGTCTTTAGAGACAACCCCAGACTTCCCTCTCCCCAGACACTTCCTCCAGCTCCTCCGGGGGAATCCCGAGGCGTTCCCAGGCCAGCCGAGAGACATAGTCCCTCCAGCGTGTCCTGGGTCTTTCCCGAGGCCTCCTGGAACATGCCTGGAACACCTGCCTAGGTAGGTGTCCAGGAGGCATCCAAAACAGATGCCCAAGCTACCTCAACTGACTTTTGTCGATGTGGAGGAGCAGCGGCTGTACTCCGAGCTCCTCCCGGGTGTCAGAGCTCCTCACCCTGTTCATAAGAGTGTGCGCCCTGCCACCCTTCGAAGGAAACTCATTTCGGCCGCTTGTATCCGAGATCTTGTGCTTTCGGTCATGACCCAAAGCTCATGACCATAGGTGAGAGTAGGAACATAGATTTACGGGTAAATCGAGAACTTTGACTTTTGGCTCAGCTCCTTCTTCACCACAACAGACCGGTACATCGACCGCATTACTGCTGCCGCTGCACCAATCCGCCTGTCAATCTCACGTTCCATCCTTCCCTCACTTGTGAACAAAACCCAGAGATACTTAAACTCCTCCACCTGGGGTAAGGACTTTTCTCCAACCTGGAGATGGCAAACCACCTTTTTCTGGTGGAGCACCATGGCCTCGGAATTGGAGGTGCTGATTCTCATCCCAGCCGCGTCACACTCGGCAGCAAACCACCGCAGTGCATGCTAAATGTCCATGTTCGATGAAGCCAACAGAATAACATCATCTGCGAATAACAGAGATGAAATCCTGTGGTCCCCAAACCGGACCCCCTCCAGCCCAATGCTGCGCCTTGAAATTCTGTCTATAAAAATTATGAATAGAATTGGTGACAAGGGGCAGCCTTTAATCAGTCGCAATTAAATAGAATTGCATAATTGACTTTAACAGTTTAAAACAGTGGTTGTTTTTGAGGAAACTGACTGCCATTCAATAATCCGAGAACATTTTATTCAGCAAATGTATTATTAAAAATGTAATCGGGTAATAGCAAAGACATGTATAGTGTATAGACATGTACTGCATACTCATTTTTTTTAAAATCCAGATTTATTGGATTAATTAGTTATTGGTTTAAGTCAAATTTTAATATTTGTTTTTTTTTCTGTAAAATTCTGCTAACAGTTCTACTAAATTTCAAATAACAATATTATCATTTAAAGCATTTTCCCACAAAGAATATGACACTGGGTCCGACTAACAAATGACGTTTTTTTTTCTCATTTAATACAAAATATTGACTTTTCTGAAGATCAAACATTTCTATTGTGTCTAAACATGAATATAAACATGTCTAATGGAACCTTTTTTGTTATTTAATACAAAATATTGACTTTTCTGAAGAGAAAATATTTTTGTTGTGTCTAAATGTGTTTATATCCATGTCTGTTGGACTCTTTTTTTGTTATTTTATACAAAATATTGACTTTTCTGAAGATCAAACATTTCTATTGTGTCTAAACATGAATATAAACAGGTCTACTGGAACATGTTTTGTTATTTAATACAAAATATTGACTTTTCTGATGAGAAACATTTTTTATTGTATCTAAACGTGTTTATATTCATGTCTACTGTATTATTTTTTTCTTATTTTTTGCAACAAAATAACATATATAATTTTAAATGAAAACATTTTATTTAGAAATCTTTTTAAATAATTGTATTAAATAAAATATAATAAATTTAATTTTAAAATATTTTATTATAAAAGATAATTTTTTAATGACAGAATTTTTGTTTAAAACTCTGGTACTTACAAAAAACTTGCAAGATTTGTTTAATCACTCTCTCAAACATTTAATTAAATCTACATTCATAATTAGCTTTCCAAAGTTTTTTAATATATACAAATTTATCTACCAGAATTGTTGCAATGTCTGGGCAAGCCAGAATCTTCACAAGCCAAGTAGCAAACATTTTTACAAAAACATTCATGAAAATGCATTTTTAAAAAGTAATATGATAAAATTTTCTGTAGTGTAATGATTCTGGCACACTTGCAAACTATGGACTTTACTGCAAGTGTATTATTGTACACTACAATATAAGAGTATAGCATTACCATTTCTCGGCCCCTAAAGAGATGAGCAGAAATGATCATCAAAGACAGAATGCCACAGATGTAGTTATATAAGACTGAAAATAACCTGAAATGCTCTTCCACATTGTTGCGGCACTCTGGGCAGAAGGTCATGAACGTGAGGTTAAATGTATTTTGGAGAAAGACGACCACTGTGGATCAGCACTAAAGCCCCTGCTATGAAAAATGTTCCACTTCTGGGTCGGTAAGAGAGGTTACCGTGTGAAGATAATGTTGTATTTATCAACAGCGTTAGACTTTGAATTTTAATACATTATTTACTTTAAGGTCAAGACATTTACCAAGACGACCACAGCAAGCAGCGTTTTCAATTCATCCCTATGAGAGCAGAGCAAAACGTTTGTGTGCTGGATTGTGAGACAAGTTCTGGTTCATAATAAAAGAGAATTGTTGAGAGCACCCAAAAGTTGGAAAATTATACAAAGTTTTGCAAACGAGGATGAAAAACAACAGCCGCTGGTCCATCTGCCACGGCTTACTGGGGAAATGTCAATCTAACAACATTTTTGTGTACCCAGACATCCAGTTTAATTCAGGTTTTAGGCAAAATGAACACATGGCTAATAATAATAATAATAATTCATTCATTCATTTTCCTTCGGCTTAGTCCCTTTATTCATCAGGGGTCGCCACAGTGCAATGAGCCACCAACTTATCCAGCACATGCTTTACACAGCAGATGCCCTTCCATTTGCAACCCAGTACTGGGATTATAATAATAATAATAATAATAATAATAATAATAATAATAATAATAATAATAATAATAATAATAATTATTATTATTATTATTATTATTATTATTATTATTATTATTATTAATATTATTATTCATTTTAAGTATTAATGTGGATGCAAATTTGGATTGATAATGCTCCAAAACAATAGTTTGTATTTCTTTTTATGCAAGTTTTTTGTGTACCTACAGATACAATTCAGTGCAGTTTTGACAGTATTTATACAGTATATTAACTTGTTATATAATAACGTATTATGCCATACATTTTAGTATATTTTCTGTATACCTATACATATTTGTGTACCTACAAATCTTATTTATCTTATCAAATGTTCCATATAATATAATATATAAGCAAGTGTATTATTTTACCCTAATAATTGATTAAATGTACATCAAACGTTTGTCGTATTTCATTCCAATTTAGGAAAAATAAATGAAAATAAAATGCTGGAAATGTACTCCTAGTTCTAATGAGTTAATTCTGAGATGTCTTACAATTATTGTAAAGTAAAAACGTAATTGTCAGACAATTTTAGAACTGTAAGATGTAAACCTGCAATTTAATTAGCTGAAGTGAGAACTGTAGATAAAATAAACTAAGAGTATACAGTAAGACTACTGTATAAGATGGGCTTTATTTTGTGAAAACAACTGCCTAGGAGTAAATTATCCTGCTTATCGCATGGTTACTTGTACAAAAGTAAACTATAAGACACAAAGTGTTGATCTGAGCTACAATAATCTACTAATTAAATGTAAAGCTGACAGAAAGAAAAAAAAACATCTGAATGTAGCCTACAGTAACTCTTGTCATTCAGGCATAAGATGGCGCCAGAAAAGTCAAGAACAGTGGCGTGACGGATAACAATATAAATATTTATATGAATAGACATCCCAAGGTGCGCAACATATAGAAGAGGGAGAGTGTATCTGACGAGTGGGGAGGTTTGCGGTGGAGAGGGTGTCTGCGACGTATTTGAGAACCGGGTGTGAGATGCACGATTTACGAAAGATTATCATTTGTTTGCGGGCATCCGGGAGTCTCTATGCATTTGCGGGAGACTCCTGGAATTCTTTTTTTCTCCAAATGATTTTATAACAAAGCAAGGAAATTTTCACAGTATATCTGATAATATTTTTTTCTTCTGGAGAAAGTCTTATTTGTTTTATTTCGGCTAGAATAAAAGCAGTTTTTAATATTTTTTAAAACCATTTTAAGGTCAAACTGTTAGCCTTTTTAAGCTACAGTATATTGTTTTTCGATAGTCTACAGAACAAACTATCTTTATACAATAAGTTAATTATCCTAACCTGCCTAGGTAACCTAATTAACACAGTTAAGCTGTTAAATGTCACTTTAATACTAGTATCTTGAAAAGTCAAATATTATGTACTGTCATCATGGCGAAGATAAAATAAATCAGTAATAAGAAATTAGTCATTAAAACTATTATGTTTAGAAATGTGTTGAAAAATTTCCCTCCATTAAACAGATATTGGGGGAAAAACTAATCAGGATACCTAATATATCAGGGTGGCTAATACTTCTGACTTCAACTTTGCTTTTTTTTTACCCATAAACATGCTTCACTGCAGTTTTAAGCTGATTATTGGTTAAAACAACAATTTGTATAACTTTTGTATAACGTGCAATTCTTTTGTGTGCCTATACAATTTTAGGTACCTGCTGTACACATACTATGCAGTCTTGCACCTGAGATTATACCTGAGCTCTAGATCCTGTAAAACAACAATTTTTAGAACTTTTATGCAAAAAATAATTATGTAAGTGTTACACATGTGATGCTTGAGTTCAAAAAAGCTGAAAGCTATGCAAAAACAAGATTAACATTTTCAATCCCCTTGTTTACATGACAATACTGTACTAAGAATGGAAAAACATTTGTATTTTTTTCACAGCAGGCCTATAAATCTTTGAAACTGTATAAAACTCTCAGAATCAAAAGGTTGATTTTAGTTGGAAAGTAAATACTCCCTTAGTAAATTAACCATATGTAAGGTGTCAGTATGTAATTTCAAGAAATCAACACAAGTAAAGAAAAAATTATTCATAGCTCAAATTAATAGGTTAAAAGAAATAATATGAAGAAATCGCATAATATTCTGTCATATGGTGTGTGGTTTAAAATGTAGCATCTTGAGATAAAGTTGATAAAAAATGCAGGGTTCCACACAATTCCTTCATGGTGCCCCAGCACAAATCGATGAAGTTAACTTAATTGTTTCAACAAATTTATGTAAATTGAACATAAAACAATTAAGTTGTCCCCCAAAAAACCTTGAGAATTGTGTTGATTCAGCTCATTTTGAATAAGTAGTTTGAACAAGCAGCAAAAATCTGTCAGTGGTTTAAATTAGTTCAACAATATGTTAAACTATAAATTGGCAACATAATCAATTTTTTTAATTACTTCAAAATTAATTTACTTATTAACATTGAAGTAAACATTTGTCATATGCCATTCCAGTTTAAGAAAAAATAGAGAAAATAAAATGCTAGAAATGTACCCATAATTCTGGAATGAGTATGAGAATGATGATATTTATGCATTAATCTTGTAAAATAAATACGTAATAAAAGTCAAAATTATTAGACAAGATTAGTACTGTAAGATGTAAACCTGAAATGTTAATTAACCAGTGGTGGAAAGAGTAAAATCACACTCAATTAAAAGAACCATAACTTGCTGAAAAAAGCAGTGCAAGCAAAGAAAAATTATTTGTGGTAAATATTACTCAAAGTATGAGTAAAACGTAGCCCTTTGAAATGTACTCAGGGGTAGTGAGTATTACGCTGTGAAAGATTGATGTGTTTACATGCATTTTGTGTGTGAAAACGTAACATTCTGTAGTGCATTTAGCAATTTCAGTCATCATACAGTTAAAATTCTTCATCTTCTCATCAGTGATCAGTGGTAAAAAGAGTACTGAAAAATCATACTTAAGTAAAAGTAGCCAGCGTCTAAGGACGTTATTTTGATGTCCAATAATGACATCAAATGATGTTGATATTTGTTTGATCTTAGGTTGTTAGAAAGTGACCAAAATTCAATGTCAAGCCAACATCTTAAACTAACGTTATATTGACGTCAAATACTGACATTTATTCGTCAGGTATGGCAACCAAAATCCAACATCTGATAGACGTCATAGTGGTAACGTCCACACAACGTCAAGATGTAACATCATTAGATGTTGATATTTGGTTGATTTTTAGGTTGGATGTTGGACAGTGACATCGGCCTGATGTTGGGTTCTGACGTCAACCCGATATTCATTTCCAAACAAAATACAACAGCCCCAAAACATTGAGGTATAACGTTGATCTGACGTCTTGTTGACGTCTTGTGCCTGCTGGGTGTTTAAGGCCATTTCGGTCATCATACAGTAAACATGAGTCTCTGAATCAATGCGTGTAAAGATTTTGGACCTTTCTTGGACACTTTTAATGCTTCCAAACATGTCTTGAGGTAATTCATTATGATGCGATTTATCTTCTGTGTGCGATGTGATTGGATAGGAATCACATGACTGATTTTTCTAATCTCAATAGACAAGAGAATATAAAGTAGTGACGGAAAGGTGTAAAGTACCAATACAGCACTAAAAATGTAGTCAAGGGAAAGTAAAAGTACACATTTTTAAAATACTCAGTAAATTACAATTCCTGAGAAAAACTACCCAATTAAAGTAGTTTGAGTATTTGTAATTAGTTACTTTGCACCACTGTCAGTGATATACAGTCTAAACATTCTCTGGGTCACTGCATATAAAGATTTTGAACATCTTTTTGGACGTTTTTTAATGCTTCCAGATGGTTTGCTGCATTTATAAAGTGCCCATGTCTTGAGGTTGTTCAGTATGATGCGATTTAATTTCTATGTGTGATTTGATTGGACGGAAATCACAGGACAGATTTTTGTACTGAGCCAATCCCCATAGACAAGTCAAAATACAGTAGTGACTGCAGTTTAAAGGAAAATAATTGAGCAAAGTACCGATACTGCACTAAATATGTATTCAAGTGATAGTAAAAGAAGAGACAACATGAATGAATTGTGTGGAACCTTGCATTTTTTTACAGTGTACCATTCTTCTTATTATGGAACCAGCATCTATAGAGTTCCACTTAAGAAGAGGAATCCTGGAGAATAAATCAAGATACAGATATAGTCTCCTTTATCCTGTAGTCACATTCTTTACAACCTGTACTCACACCTCTTACAGCTGGAGTGGTTCCTATTAGCAGGAAACTGTTAGCTATAGCTTGTGACCTTTTCGCATTCATCATGGTGTGAAAATGAAGCACGCTTTGTTCTCTCTTTTGATAGAATCTAGTTATAGAAATATGACAGATTTCCCTTATTATTCTCCTTTTCTTGCTTGATTGTTTGGTTGCCTCTTTACTTTTTGCTAATTTCTTTTATTCTTAATTCTTCTTTATCTCATTTTTTTTCCAATAGTAATTTTACTTGAATATTTTACATAATGTGGTTCTTGTTTACATCTTAATTTGTAAATTATTTGAATTATCTGCTGTTAATTATTTAAATTATCTGCTGTTATTTTCTTCATAAAATAAGATGCTGCCTATTTATTTGAGCTGTAAATAATTATTTCTTTATTCATGTTGATATCTTAAATTTGATTATTGATTAGTTTGTTTTTGTATAAAAACTGTGTTCATTAATTAAAGGTTAGGCTAGGCTTGGTTATTTTATTTATACCTGAGGGTAGGTTTGGTTTGCAGTCAAGAGTCCTTATTTCATAACAGTGCCACACAAAAAACTCACAGTGACAACAACAAATGAACAGAAAAACATAAACATACAAAACACTTTCTTCCAAAGAAAACAATATAATAAAATAATAATAATAATAATAATAATAATATTAATAATAATAATAAATAATGCATAAATAAATAATCTATTCAAGTGTCCAGCTCCCCAAATAAATAAGTTTTTAAAACAATATAAAATGTCAAATATACAAGTCACAGAACCTCCTCTGCTTTAGCCTATGCCTTTTTTAAATGTCTTATGGCTGCTGGTATGAAATAATTTTTTTATTGTTTAGTTCTATTGCTTGATACTAAAAGCCTGAAACCAGACGAAAGGAGCTGAAGGGGATGAGCAGTGTCACTTATGATTGAATTTGTAATTCACTTTAGCTGCTTCATGTACAGAGCCTTCAGATCGGCTAGTGACACTGTAGTCAGCTTACTGGACCACTTAGCTATCTATTTTATTCTTAGAAAGGTTCCTAAACCATGACACCAAAGTAAACAATAAAATGGATTCAAGAATAGCATGGTAAGATAAAATCATCATGTGTTTGTCAACATGGAAACAGTTTAACTTTTGTTGGAATATCTAGCCAATTCCATGCGTGTTCAATAAAAAATGTCAGGAGAGAGTTTTCTTCAGTGTAAAAAAATATTAGTAATTTATTAGATACAAATGAATGATTCTCTAGCTCTAGGTTACATTACTCCAATGCAATACAATAATTACATTCAGCAGGTTCGCAACTAATTTACATTTCCCTGACTCCAGCATATATACACAACTGTTATTAACAGGTGGAGTTTTGGTGTAACGTCACTTATCATTCATTCTGCAGTCCTTTGGCTGTTGCACCCAAACATACTTCCTCTTTCTGCAACCCTTCTCTGCATACCAGAACTGAACAGTTAAGTGCATCTTTAATATATTACACAACTTCTACAAGCATCCAGCTTTTTAGACAGAAGTCAGTAGCAAGGCCCCCCGCACTATATTTATTCTTATTCTGCTATTTCCCTCTTGTCAGCAGTTCCGTCTATGCAACGCAGTAAAAAAGAAGAGGCATGTTTGGTTAATATATGGTATCATACAAAAGAAAAAGATTGATTAATCTGTTGTTAGTCTAAACATTATTTTCTAATAAAAAATAAAGACAAAAGTAAAAAAAAAAAAAAAAACCTTTTCCCTCACACTTTCTCAAACAGAATAGTCGTTGGTGCCTCTTTTTACACTGCTTCACAATTCTCGTCAAAGGAGAGTTTGGAGTCTATAATTGTGCCAAGATATTTATATGATTGCACACTTTTGACAGTATTTTAATGGAAGTGTTTACCTGTTTGTGAGCAGCATTTCTAAAATTGAAGTAAATAAAAAAATCGAGGTAAAATCAATGTCTTCCTTAAATTCTGTCATATTCCTCCTTTTATCAAAATAAAAAAAACTCAAATGTATGTTGTTTGCAATATCTGTACTCCTGTCTTTCTAATTTATTTTAGTAATTTGTTGTGTTTGTTGTTATTTATTGTGTGAAGGGAGCAGCCTTATATTTAGGAGTAGTTATTAGTTATTCATTAGTTTGAATAAAACTGCCATATTTTCCATATCTGAGCACTGTTCCTTTCTTTAATATAATCTAGTTTTGTACAGTGCTTGTTTTCCCCCCTTTAACCTTATTTTCCTCTTTCCTTTTATTCCTTCATTACGTTCTGCTCTTTTTCTTATTTATTAATCATTTTACCATGTTAATGTTACTTTATTATGTTATTGCTAATTTCTTGTTGAAATATGACACCGCTGGTTATTTGTTTTTGTAGGAGCAGGAAAGCTGTTTCAACACTTTAATTATTGCATTATAATTTCCCCCACATATTTCATCCTTTTCTTCCTTTTAGGTATTCATTAGTTATTTTACTTTACTTCATTCTGCCTATGTTGTTCACTGTCCCACTCACTGGTTTATTTATAATTTTATGTGTGTTTGTTTGGTAGGAAGTAGAATTTCTGCCTGACTTTTTTGTGTTTAGATTAAAAGATGAAGATGATAGGACGCTTATACATATATTCTTAAGAGCCATTTATGCAGCGTTATGGGGAAAAAATAAGCTAAAGAAATTATATTGCCATATATCCTACCAAATAAATAGACAGACAGACTGATTGAAACGGATGGATAGATAGATGGATAGATAGATGGATAGATAGATAGATAGATAGATAGATAGATAGATAGATAGATAGATAGATAGATAGATAGATAGATAGATAGATAGATAGATAGATAGATAGATAGATAGATAGATAGATAGATAGATAGATAGATAGATAGATAGATAGATAGATAGATAGATAGATAGATAGATAGATGGGTGGATGGATGGGTGGATGGATGGATGGATGGATGGATGGATGGATGGATGGATGCAACACAGGCTCATTCTGAAACCGTAGCTCTATTTACATTTCTGGAGATCGCAAATTATGTAGCCAGAAGTACGTATGGCGGCATTTCGTCTTTAAAATGAACTCTACAGGGCGGTATGACGCTGTTCCTTTTCGCCAGTGTTGGACAAGCTACTTGGAAAATGTAGTGAGCTAAGCTATTAGTTACTTAGTTAGTTTAGGTAAGGGGGGTGATCGGATCAATGCGTGCTTTTTAAAACACTATCAGTTGGGTTTAGGGAAGGGGGTGGGTGGGGGATCGGTCAGTCAGTCAGTCGACAGCGGCCTCTGGTGGATTTACGTGAAAAGAGCAGGTGTGAATAGCACTCGCTCGATAAATTTGAGATCTAAAAAAGCGCACACAGTGGCCTTTGGTGGATTCACAGAAACAAAAACTGCAAAAAACGTAGCTCCTGGCATGTATTTGGTGCTCTCCAGAAGTGTGTATAGGGCTACGTTTCAAAATGAGCCTGGATTGGATGCATGGATGGATGGATAGATGGATGGATGGATGGATAGATAGATAAATAGAAAGAAAACTATATTTTCACCACAGAGTATTTCAGTAGAGAAAGAAGAAAGTTATAAATGTCAGAAAGGAGCAGAGATGATTTTTATTTTTTCTTTCTGAGCGGTGTTGAAAATGAAATACAGAAAGAACCCGAGCGAGCATGATTAGGGCTGTACAACATCTCTACAACAAAAACAAATCAATACTTTGGGCAGATGAATCAAATCCGGCCCCATCAATCGAAATCCCTGGGGATTCTTGAACGATCTCTAACTCTGTCCTCCCATTATTTTCCAATCCTTCTGATATCCCTCAGAAATACAACACGATCTGCCATACAGCCTCAATATATAACATGACAGTGCTCCGTACAAGTGTTTTAGGAGATGAGGGAAATCGAATTGTGGATTACTCCTATCTGACATCGCTACAGTACACATAACCGTGGCATAGTGACACAGCATAAAATCCCCTCTCGCACTCAAGTCATTGCGCATCCGGCAGCTCGCTCTCATAACCATATAGAGCACATTTTCAAGCCCTCCAGCTTTCAGGTCACTGTAAAATGAAAAATGTCTTTAAAACTCGACAAGGGAGATTTATTTTTCAGCTAATTCGCAGAAGCCCTCACTGAAGGCAGCTCAAAGGTTCACCTTAGTCATTAGATTTTTCACAGACGTCTGTGTGTTTTGTTTTTTCCCCCCACTCATAAGATTGCCGTAGGTCTTTATTATGCATTAAATTGCATTTCTAGTTTGTGTCATGAGGCAGCCTCAAAATAAAAAAAGAAACCACCAGAATACTGGAATACCTGCTGACTCTCTGCACAAGTTTGGATTAGTCATATAGGAGTCTGTAAAATTGGATTGAAACTGTATTGAGTTGACATTTGGTGAAGGTGGAGGTCATTTTAGTGTAGTGTTAAATAAACCAGCTGGAGTTGATTCGAGCCTACAGACATGGCATTCAGACACATGCAGACCTCACTGTGGTCATAAAGTGATTGACATGGTCACAATTATTTAAACAATCCTCGGTTATAGCTGAAGGGCTAAGAAAATAGCCCTCAGGCTGTTATACCTAGAGCAGTCATGATAATGAAATTTGCCTGATGATTATAAGAAATAATTGCACTTATTATGTTTTTGTCTGTCTTTAGGCTTTGAAGGTTAATGGTCTTTATCATACTTGGGTTTGTCATACTTTTTTTTTCACTAAATTGTGATTTGCAGTAATGATAGTATTACTGCACTATGTTTTATTTAAAATAAAATAATAAAAGAAAATATAATTACAACACTAAAATATTGTAAAATAGAAAGCAAGTATTAAAGGTGACATTGAATGGCCATTTTACACAGGTTGAGATAATTCTTTAGGCTCTGTAACTTACTTTGGTTTACATTTCTCAATGGTAGTAAATACTTAGCAACATAGCCTTATTCTGAAAATATAGCCCATTTATATACATTTCTGTATATACATTATTGGAGATTGCAAATTATGTAGTATGTATGGCTGCATTTCATCTTTAAAATGAACGACATGGGGTGGTATGACACGGTTCCTTTTTGCGCTAGCAGCTGACAGCTTACCTTCGTGTGGACGGCCTTTCCGCTGTTATTAGTTTGTCCAGTGGTTCGCAGCATACCTCGGTAGATTTTTAAAACACTATCAATTGGGTTTAGGGAAGGTGGTGAGTGGGGCTATTGGTTGGTTGGTCAGTCAGTCAGTCAGTCAGTTTAGTCGACAGTGGTCTCTGGTGGATTTACCCATGTTTATCGTCAGTTCTCCACGTTCATAACACCTCTGGGCATCTTCTTCAATGTGCGCTTGCATTGACAGTTTTGCGCTTGAGTGTTGTTTACTGTAACTTCAGCAGCTCCATGCATGTGAACAAAAGTGCCAATCTGATTGGTGGAGAAGATTCTGACGCGGTGCGTCAAAATAAAAAAAAACGAGCATGAGGCGTTTCTTAAAAAATTACTCTTTTATGCCTGCGGTTTTGCACAATGGTTTGCACAATTACATTGCCGCCCTTTATTTAGTCACGAGGAATTAAACGTTGATGGAAAACATGAGCAAAAAGCATCCCGGGCTCTAACAATATCCGCTAACTAGACTAGTCATCAAATGCACATATTAGACAGACCTTCCATGTGTAATCATTCATACTTGTTTGTTTGATGACTAGTTGGGCTATTTATATTTAACACTTTTTTATATTTCATATATAATATACTAATTTATATTATTCTATTATATTTGACACTGTTGAACTATTTGAAAGTGATTTTGACCAAGGTTTCATTGTCAATTGCTTTCTGTCTAACCCTTATGCCTGATAAAAGAATAAGGTAACACTTTATTTTGATGGTCCATTTGAGTATTAGTAGACTGTCTGCTTAATATCTGCTGATACTGCTCCTTCAACAGATATTTAACTGACTATAAGAAACTTTGCAAGTACATGTCAACTTACACTGACCCCAACCCTTACCTAACAGTCTACTAATAATCTAATGAGAATTAGTTGGCATGTAGATGCAATGTAACTTAAATTAAACAACTGGACAATCAAAATAAAGTATATATATATATATATATATATATATATATATATATATATATATATATATATATATATATATATATATATATATATATATATATATATATATATATATATATATTGTTATTATTAATTAAAAGAATTACAAGTGTGTTTATCTGAAATGGTTTTGCCATTCTTCTCTGAGATAAATAACACATAATTTCCATGCCACATTCATAGTCACTTATCTTCCACATTCTGATGCTCTGTTTGAACTTCATTGGTTCATCTTGACCACACCTACATGCCTAAATGCATTAAGCTGCTGCCGTGTGATTGGCTGATTCAATTTTTTTTTGCATCAGCTAGCAGATGAACCGGCATACCTAATAAAACTGACAAGATAATAGGATATTTACAGATGTTTAATCCAAAGTAATTAAAAGTTTAATTCCAAAAGTTTCAGTTTAAATCAGCGCGTGACATTAACAAGTCTGAATGTATTATTCCTTTTTTTTGCTATTAGATAAATTGCATTTCAGCTCCCCCCGTGGAGGCCGTAATGATCACTAAAATGTTATTTTCGAATCATTCCTGTCATTATCTCATAACTAGACGTTTCATTCCAATTCTGCAATGCTGATTAATATAATTTTATTTTGCAGATCATGATCAAAGTTCTGTTTTTTTAATTTTTCTAAAATCAGCTTTTCTTGAGGTCGGTATCTCCCAGCAGCTTTTGTCAATCAAGCCTAACTTACCTAATGAAAAGCAGCAGTCTTTCCAGTCCAGACTGCTTCACAATGTGCCCCTCCAGCTCGAGCAGTGGGTGTCTCTCTCACTGTGGGGAGAATGTGCAGTGCTCAAGCGCGAGTGCGAAAGAGACAGCTATGGAGTGTCAAAAGGGGAGACAGAGAAGAAACAGAGAGAAAGTTATTGAATTCAGATGCTGAGAAAGGTCAGGAGCTTTGTGAAGTTTCTGTGGCATTGTATATGAACTTCTGATATTGTTCATAAAGTACTGTAAAGTTAGGTTCAAAGAAACAGGATATGTTTTGGCTAGAAAGCTATTTTTCTTCGCTACTGAAAATGTTGATCTCCCTGAACTCAAACATTCATTTTCTTTTTGGATTTGACATTTGGGAAATAAAAGATGAAAGTCTTGGATAGGTTTCATTCAGTTTTTTTTCCTTCTTCTCTTTGATATTCATTTGCGACAAGACACTGAGACAAAAATCGTCCGTGCATCCAGTGGGGTCCAAATATCTGAGGGCCCCCAGTGGAAATCTTTCTGTTTTGCAATTCTAATTGACTACTTTCTATTCATTTTCAAATTATATTATCACTTAAAAAGCTGAGCTGGAAAACATGAATTTATTGATGTGTTAGCACTTGCTGCCTTCCACTTTTGCTTAAATGACAGCCGCACTTGAGTCGCATGAAAACCTGATAAATATGTTCTGTTATAATGATTTAAGAATGCTTAAAGAGCATCTTGTGCTTCAGTGAAATCAAGTGCATGCTTGAATAGCGCTCATTCATTTATTTGTTAACCAACCTTCAATTAATGCGAAACATTCATTATTTCTAGATTTTACTTCATGACTATTTTCTTAAACCCCATATGCTGTACTGTACTGTTGATTTAAGTTACCAGGTTTCCCATTTATTAAGACTTTAAAATTATTTATGGGACCTTGATCTCTGCTCTGTCAACTTTTAATGATGTTGAAGTATAGCTCTGCCATCTGATAAAATTGTAAATATTTATTCATAATAGTCACATAAAAAAAAAAAAAAAAAAAAAAAAAAAACTAAATGGTGCTTATATAGTTTGTCATTCATGGCTGTTTTCTGTTTATTTCTACATTTCAAATGCTACTAATACAAATACTATGTTTATAAATTTATAAAATCTCTTGTGGGAGCAGAGATCAAGGTCGTAAATGTGAATTTCAAAGTAAATAATTTCATATGTATGATTTAGTATTTTGGACTCTATTTTAACAATCTAAACGCAAGTCTATGGGCCTTATCATACACCGGTCGCAATAAGGCGCAAGACGTGCTTGGTGTGATTTGTTGCTATTTTCAGACCAGCGCAACCCTAATTTTCATGTTTTGCACCACGTTGTTTAAATAGCAAATCCGTTTGTGCCACTTTGTGAACTCAGGTCTATAAAGGAGGTGTGTTAAGGCGCATTGTTGGCGTGTTGCTATTTTGAGGAACTAAAATAGACCACATCACTGGCCAAGTAAAAGCTGGTCTAAAGTCTAGCGCAGAGCGCGTGAGTTATGCACCTATGCAGGTTCTAACACAGGATGCACAGCAATACACAAATATTTTTACATATGAAAAAGAAATGAAGGATTAGAATGTTACAGAAATTATTATTTTCTACATAGATTTAAAAAACATTATTTCCATGCCGTCTTCATTTCAAGGGGCTTTTTTTCAGTTTATTCATGACAATTTGCATTTGAATAATGTTATTATTAGTAGTATTATTTATTATATGCATATTTAGAATTGTTTTAATAAAAACTAGTTTAGATTTGTCCAGCTGTTGGGTTTTGGAGACATCTGCACCATATGAGACATAAGAACAGGACGTGTGTTTGGATATAACTCAGTTTTATGACCACACTTTGTTATTATTGTTCGTTTATTCATTTGCTGGAAATTAGAACTGAATTTAGAAACAGTTTTGAAACAAATCTTTGTGCTTAACACACAAAATTAAATATGTAGGCTAATGGATGTCTTTAGCAGAGTGCGCACAACACCGTTTCCTTATCCACGAAAGTAAAGGAGTAAAGTAAAGAGCAAAAGTAAAGTAAAGAGGCTGAATGGAGGAGGCTTATTCTTTATCCTCACACAGATGGTCTGTTTAACTGTTTTCTCCATGTTTTCACCATGCACTCAAGACTTTGCACCTAGATTGATCAAATAGAGCCCTAAAGTTCATGGCACAAACGCATTAAGGGCGTCCGAATCCATGTATGCTATTTTAAGGATTGAAAAGTACTATTTATGCCCCGGCACCTGGTCTAACAGATTTGTGCTTATTTTATTAATGAGTTATGCGTGTGTTTTGAGTACAATGTGCATTAAACCAATTAGAGTCTCATCTCCCATTCCCTATAAGAGTCAGTTGTGTCACGCCATGACGCATTTGCTATTTACATGGTGGACTTTGCAAGTGGAAAAACTGAACGCTTCACTAGCGAGACGAAACAGATCATTTTAAACAGATCATTTGCAGCACGAGGATAAAGAACTAGCCTCCTATATTCGGCCTCTTTCTTTCTCTTTACTTTACTTGTAATCTTTACTTTACTTCTTTACCTTCATGGAGTAAGGAAAGCGGGAACTGCTCCACTGAAGACATCCGTTAGCCTACACATTTCATTTTGTTTGTTTAGCGCAAAGATTTGTTTCAAAACTATTTCTAAATTCAGTTCTAATGTCCAGCAAATTAATAAATTAACAATAATAACAACAATTTTTGTGGTCAAAAAACGTTTATATCCAAAAACAAGTTATATCCAAACACACATCCTATTCTTATGCCCCATATGGTGTTGCATACAACTCCAAATACAAACAGGTGGGACAAATCTAAACTTGTTTTTATTAAAACAAATATTACTATGCATATAATAAATAATACTACTAATAATAACATTATACATGTGCAAATTGTCATGAATAAACTGAAAAAATCATAAGACAAGAGGCAGATTCAACCATAATAATAATAATAATAATAATAATAATAATAATAATAATAATAATAGACATGCCTTCAGACTAAAGTATGTTGTGCAGTGTGAAGTCTTTGTATTGTCTTTTTTCTTACAAGGTATCTACACTTAACCCCACCATCAGTGGATGTTGATTCATAAAAGTTGCATGGTGCTTCAAAAAGAGGCTCAAAAACAGAACAGAAAGCAGACTTCTAAATTATGATATTTTCAGATTTAGAGATTTTGCTAATGTTATTACTGAATCCCAATTTTCATTATTTTGTCAAAGATTCAGCCAGTGAAAGAGGTCATGCATTTCAAATAATGAAATAGCATGGTGTTTCTATTCAAGAAATTGAACACTCTTTAATATCCCTGAAAATTTCAATCAAAAAAAGTAGCCAAAGCACATGGAGTTTGTTGAATTTCAATTCTGTTTGAAACCTCAATTGAAGTTCATTTCAAATAGTTTTATATAAATGCGTTTTGTTTCAAATCTAAAATTTCTTCTACAGTAGATCCAGCCTTTCACTCAGAAATATTACATTTTACTTGCCTTTGTTGTGGAGAGAGTGAATTGTAGTGCCAACTCATCTCCTGTGCTGGCGGTGCACAGGTGTTTGTGTCCGCAGAAAAGAGGGCCGGACTAATTTGTTACAGGCTGTTCCACCACAGAAAGGTGAAGCCACTGTGAATTGCTATGGCTATAAAAGCCTTGTTTTCTAAGATGTTTTTTTAGTGCAGACCTGCAGAGACCTCTTCACATAGTGCATTATATCCAGTCCGGGCCTTATCATCCATATTTTTTTAAGCAGTTCTCTGCCTTCCGTCATCTGTTTGCCAGGCTGCCTACTTAATTCGACTGGCGAAAGGTGAGATGTGCTTCGGACCTTTGCAGAGTTTTCTGAAATGCCGTATTTAATTCATGTGACACGCTTTTCCTGTTCAGAAGTGTGCAGGGATTGAGAAATAAAGTATCCCGGACAGTGTGCTGGATTTTCAACGATTTTGACACTCTGACTCTTTCCTGAGCCATAGATGTGTTTGAGTGTGAGGCGGGAGGAGAAGATTGCCAAGCTCAGACATTTTTCTCTCAAATATATAATCGTTTTGTGAGTTTTAACCTGCCCTTGCAAAGTTATTGACAGAGCAGATTTTTTTTTTTTTGCAAAGCTATGAAAACTCAGCATATGAATATGTATCCATTCAGTTTGTACCTTGAAAATAAGCTATTACAAGAAAGAAAACTTCTGTTTGACCTCACACGCTGTGGGTTTTGGTACTGATTAGGCCTTGAAGGAAAGGCTGACATTCATAATACTGAATAATCACCTGCACAAGGCTTTTTGGCCCAACCAAATTTATATATTTATTCATTCATTCATTTTCATTCGGATTAGTCCCTTTATTTATCAAGGGTCACCACAGCCAAAGCATAGATGAAATTAATAGTTGGATGTGCCAAAACTTTCTTCAGTTAAACAAAGAGAAAACTGAAGTCTTTGCATTTGGGAACAGAGATGAGGTTCTCAAGGTGAATGCGTACTTGGCACTAAGGGTCAAACAACAACAACAAAAAAAAGGTGAAGAATCTTGGTGTGACTCTGGAGTCAGTTCTGACTTTCTGCAGTCATGTCAAAGCAGTTAGTAAATCAGCATACTATCATCTCAAAAACATTGCAAGAATTAGATGCAGTGAGGATTTAGAGAAACTTGTTCATGCTTTTATTAGCAGCAGGTTGGATTACTGTAACGGCCTCGGTCAGACAGTTGCAGCTCATACAGAACGCTGCGGCCAGGATTCTGACCAGAACCAGGAAATCAGAGCACATCACACCTGTCCTCAGGTCTTTACACTGGCTCCCAGTTACATTCAGAATAGATTTTAAAGTATTATTACTGGTCTATAAATCACTAAATGGCCTAGGACCTCAGTACATTACAGATATGCTATGGGGGGGGTGTTAATTATTTTTTAGGGATTTTCACCTTTATTGATGTAGGACAGTGGAGATATTACAGTCAGGAAAGTCTGGGGAGCAGAGATAGGGGAAGGATTGGCAAAGGACATCGAGCCGGGAATTGAACTCGAGTCGCCGTGATCACCTTGGTGTCGATGCACCAACCACTAGGCTATTGGTGCCGACAGGAGGGTGGGTTTCTTCCAGACGAAGATAGTTGTAGAAAGAAAAAGAGGATATATATATATATAGGAACTTGGGATCCTTTGATTGGAGGATCGTGAATAGCCAATATGTGCCAGCTGGGTCAGCTGGGTATCTTTTAAATGCTCTGTTCTTGTAACATGTTTTGTTTTAACATTGGTCTGACATCCGTGAATAAATATGTCTTGTTTTGGTCATAAAAAAGTAACATTATTAAAATATATTAAGTCATAATTTCATAGTGGTACAAGTTTGAACTCGGACCTTTTGCAGCACTCTGCACACACTCAATCCAGTAGGCTACAGGAGAGTTTTAGTTCCGACCCTGTCAGTCAAATGCAGATTCGCCAGGTCTCTAAATACTTCCAAAATGACTGGTGCTTTGAATCACTTTAGTCACATGACCAGGGTGTTTCAAATCACCTTAGTCACGTGTGCAGGGTGGTTTGGACCATGCTTCAATGCAGTTTTTTGAAACACTTGCGCTACGGGATCTCAACCCTGTGTCGAAACGTCACTTTTCGCGTCAGCCATCCCTAGTTTTTAGCATGTCCTAGGCTGGCTGCTAGTACGTCCAATAAACAAGATAATGACCTTTTTAAAATTGCATTAGATGGCCTCTTTAATTACAAAAAAAGATTATGTAAAATACTCAAGTTATACTCAGATGAACCATCTGAATGAACAGATTCAGAAATTAATCTCATAAAAGGAGTTTATGAAAATCAGATGCTATTGGGAGTCCGTTATGAGCACTTCTCTTCTTTTTTGTGCATATGCAATTGCAAAACAGCTGAGATTGGTCAATTATTTTCATTAAGAAATTTAGCTGTTTAGTAGTAATTCGAGAGGTTTAAGAAGCAACAGTTACAGAGACCAAAATACGCTGGAAAATTGGAACACATTTTTCCATTGACATCCCACATCTGCGATCTGCTCTTGAAAAGCACCAATCGCTACCAGCCCGCTGGCATGAATTTTGTGGTTCTTTCAGAGATTATGCTAAGAGCCAAGATCTATTTCAAATGATCAGAAACGTAGAGTCTTCACTTCAGTCTGAGATCCTTTGCATCAGAGCAATTCACTTTAAAACAGCAATATCCACAGGAGAGGACAGTGAAATACTAGTAATATAAAACCATTCATGTGTGTGATAGCTCTATTAATGAATCATTGTGAGAAGTTTCCCCAGACAGTAGAGTCTTGCGCCTGGATATCCACTCTTATTTCTCACGACACATCAACTGTGACAGTCAAATGAGATTTGGTGTAAATCTTGTGCTCGTGGCCGTGTGGAGTCTGACAGGCTTCAGAATGCACATAAGCTGAAGTATCATACATGAAATATATTAATATTGTTCTTATATCTAGTAGTCTTTTTTCAGCAAAGCTTGTAGAGTTTTTAAAATTGTAACTGAATGCCACAATTTCATTTTTTAATTTGCTTTATGTTGTAAAGTACCTTTGTAAAATATATGCTTGTGATGTTGTGTGTGTGTATATATAGATACATATATATATATATATATATATATATATATATATATATATATATATATATATATATATATATATATATATATATATATATATATATATAAATAAAAGAAAAAAAAAACACACATATACATATATATATATATATATATATATATATATATATATATATATATATATATATATATATATATATATATATATATATATATATATATATATATATATATATACACACAACATATATACAAAATATATATATATATATATATATACACACAACATATATACAAAATATATATATATATATATATACACACAACATATATACAAAATATATATATATATATATACACACAACATATATACAAAATATATATATATATATATATACACACAACATATATACAAAATATATATATATATATATATATATATATATATATACACACAACATATATACAAAATATATATATATATATATATATATACACACAACATATATACAAAATATATATATATATATATATATATATATATATATATATATATATATATATATATACACACAACATATATACAAAATATATATATATATATATATATATATATATATATATATATATATATATATATATATATATATAGTGCTCAACATAAATGTAATATGAGTACACCGCATATTAATATTATTTATCAATTTCTCAGTGAATACAGGTATTATATTTTGGTGCATTTAAACGAAACAGATTTATAAAAATGGATATATTCATTAAAATAATATTTAAGTCAAAAAACATCTTTAGAAATAGAAAGATAATACATTTACATTCATGAAAAAAAGTACAAACTACAAAATTAGCAAGATTTAACAACATTTTACACAGTTTTGTTTCTCTTGAGTTTTGATCATTTAAACATAAAAATGATGTTTTTCCCTAACATATAAATTTGGCTGTACTATTTTTGAATTGTTATCATGAGTTATTTAGTTAGATTAGTCTGTACTGAAGCCAAATCTGAAGCTAATGTAATGTATATGCACACATATAATAATATAAAGCTTCCTATATGAATGAATTTAAACGAGAGATTTGTGATAATGAAGGAAAAGCTTTGTTATGGATGTGACACTTTTCTATTATGGATGTGACAAATGTGAAATTGCCACTTGTGTGACTTTGGTAAATCAAATATAATAGTTTGAAATCATTGACAGGTTCATTTTTGAGTATTTTTAAAGTACTGGAAAATACTTGCCTATGCAAAAAATATAGAAACGGTTTCTCTATTTAGTGAAAACTTTTCATGGCAAGGTTGATATTTGCGTGGAATTGCTCATATATATATATATATACAGTTGAAGTCAGAATGATTAGGCCCCCCTTTTTTGTTTTTTAAATATTTCCCAAATGATGTTTAACAGAGCAAGGACATTTTCACAGTATGTCTGATATTTTTTTCTTCTAGAGAAAGTCCTATTTGTTTTATTTCGGCTAGAATAAAAGCAGTTTTTATTTGTTTATGAACCATTTTAAGGTCAAAATTATTAGCCCCTTTAAGCAATTTTTTTTCTCGACTGTTTACAGAACAAACCATCGTTATACAATAACTTGCCTAATTACCCTAACCTGCCTAGTTAACATAATTAACCCAGTTAAGCCTTTAAATGTCACTTTAAGCTGTATAGAAGTGTCTTATAAAAAAAAATATCTAGTAAATTATTATTTACTGTCATCATGGCAAAGACAAAATAAATAAATTATTAGAGATGACTAGGGCCTGAATTAATGATGGGCTAAAAATCTGCGGAATTCTGCACACGCAGATTCTGTGTGATGAGTGATTAAAACTATATATAAGAATATATATAAGAATATAACTAGCTGTCATTGAAATAACTAAACCTTTAATTTGTTGTAATTAGGAATCAGGCTTATTTCATCAAATATAATTCTTCTGAAGTCAAAATATTTTTTTTTGACCTATTGTCATTGTATGCTCTAAATAACATCATTATAGATTTAAATAAGTAAATTGCATTGGTACACACTCACCAGCCATTTTATTAGGTACACCTTACTAGTACTGGGTTGGAAACCTTTTTGCCTTCAGAACTGCCTTAATCCTTAGTGGCATAGATTCAACAACATACTGGAAATATTTCTCAGGGATTTTGGTCCATATTGACATGAGAGAATCACACAGTTGCTGCAGATTTGTCGGCTGCACATCCATGATGCAAATCGTTGATACAAGACAGGATGGATCCATGCTCCAATGTTGTTGATGCCAAATTCTGACCCTACCCTCCAAATGACGCAGCAGAAATCGAGACTCATCAAATCAGGCAACATTTTTCCAATCTTCTATTGTTCAATTTTGGTGAGCCTGTGTGAATTGTAGCCTCAGTTTCCTGTTCTTAGCTGACAGGAGTGGTACCCGGGGTGTTCTTCTGCTGCTGTAGCCCATCCACCTCTAGGTTGGATGTGTTGTGCGTTTAGAGATGTTCTTCTGCATACCTCGGTTGTAACGAGTGGTTATTTGAGTTACTTTTGCCTTTCTATCAGCTCAAACCAGTCTGGCTATTCTCCTCTGACTTCTGTCATCAAGGTATTTGCACCCACAGAAATGCAGCTCACTCGATATTTTTCAACCCATCTATCACCAACAACCATGCCACATTCAAAGTCACTTAAATCACCTTTATTCCCCATTCTGATGCTCGATTTGAACTGCAGCAGATCGTCTTGACCATGTCTACATGCCTAAATGCACTGAGTTGCTACCATGTGATTAGCTGAATAGAAATGTGGGTTAACAAGCAGTTGGACAGGTGTACCTAATAAAGTGGCCGGTGAGTATAAATGACAAAATATGTAAATCGAAAAACACATAAATATGTAAATTCTAAATTCAGAGAAACTTCAAGGTGATTTCAATTTTTTTTTCCCATAAATACGTGGCAAAAGAAACTATCAAATAAATTTTAACTAAAAAAATAGCAATCATGATTTGAATTTTACATATGTTAAAACAAATATGACTAAATGTATAATAAAGACCATAAGAAGGAAAAGCTGTATTGTTTTCCAATCTATTTTTAGAGCCGCAATGATATCCAACACAGTCAATCCTGTACCTTTAACACTGTCACATCTCCGTTGGATTTGATGTATGACAGTTCCTCACCCAGGGACATCGTTTTTACCGCAGAATATTACCTATAAAAGTAAGGCCATGAGGAAAAGCTCTAAATATAGCAGATGTGAATGTTGATAAGGTCTGTCTTTGTTCTTTCTCTCAGTGCATTTTCAAAATAAAGTGAAACTTTTTAGAGGATATTCAAAGATATTAAATTTGCCCTCAGCCTTAAGGGGTGGGCTTGTTCAAATCTGACAGAGCGCATATACTGTATATAGATACAGAAAGAAGCTTTAAAAAAAAGAGAGAGAGAAATAAAATATGCAATCTGACAGCGAGAGTTACAAAAACCCATGGAGCTTGATTAAAAATATACATGCATCTGTAAATGTGAACATCATAGATACAAACTGTGCGAGTTTCTGAAGATTTTATGTAGCTGATGTAAAAATTCAATTTTCTTTTTTATCAGGCGTCGCTCTTCTCGTCTGTGAAATGTATGCTTTTGTAAGAAGCGAACCACCCTAGAAGGAATAATGACTTCCCAAGAGAACAGCTGGGTCTACAATCCGCTCCAGTTAGATGATCCCGTCCTCCTGTAAAAACGTCCCTCCTTTACTGACCCCAAAAAATGAGCACAAGGCGTCCACATTCACTCCAGCTGTGGAGGAGATGCTCTGGGAGGAAGCATATGGTCAGGGGTGAGAAACCAAGTAGGACAGGTGGTAATTTTTTTTTTCTTTTTGCGGAGAAACAAACACTAAGGCTGTGGAACGTTCTCCCTAGCTTCAAAGTCAGGAGGAAAACGCTCCACAAAGGCCAAACACAAAGAGAGACTCACCTCAAAGACTCAAAGGCAGACCAAAGGGAAAAAAGAATCAAAAAGAAGCTGAAGGGCCTGATATTGAATATGGCACAATATCACAATATCATATCTCAATAAAAGTGCATATGGAAGAGAGCTGGCGGAAATATTGATGTATTGCTACAGTTCAAATTTGAAGTTTTGATAATACTTTTAACTTTAAAACTGATAAATTCAAAGCCATTTTTATTTTCGAATGTAGTTTATGGGCATATGTTTAACAAAAATGCTTCTTAAAAATTTAGTTCAGTATTTTAGTTTAGTATTTTAATTGCTTCTAGCAATTTACTAGCAAGTTTCTGGTCCTTTTTATTGGATATTTTAGTTTTTAACTTGTATAGACTACTAAAAACTAGCCAGATTAAAATAAATAAATAGCAAAAAAAACTATATTATCAAATATGCGAAATACTATATTATAAATACTTTACTATCAATACTATACTATACTATATACTATAGGACTGCACGATATTGGAAAAATGTGACATTGCAATATTTTATTTTTCTGTAATAAATATTGTAACTTAAATATAATTTCACAAGATGGCTTGGATAGCTCTAATTGAAAAATTAATAATAATAATAAAAATTATATATTTATATAGCATAAAAATTGCATATATATTTAACAGAGCAAGGAAATTTTCACAGTATGTCAGATAATATTTTTTCTTCTGGAGAAAGTTTTACTTGTTTTATTTCGGCGAGAATAAAAGCAGTTTTTATTTTTTTTCAAAATTATTAGCCCCTTTAAGCTATATATTTTTTCATGGTCTACAGAACAAACCATCATTATACAATAACTTGCCTAATTACCCTAACCTGCCTAGTTAACCTAATTAAACTAGTTAAGCCTTTAAATGTCAGTTTAAGCTGTATAGAAGTGTCTTGAAAGATATCTAGTCAAATAGTATTTACTGTCATCATAGCTAGGATAAAATAAATCAGTGGTTAGAAATGAGTTATTAAAACTATTATGATTAGAAATGTGTTGAAAAATCTTCTCTACGTTAAACAGAAATTGGGGAATATGTATACATACATGCATACATATATACACACATACACACATACACACACACACACACACACACATACATGCATACATACATACATACATACATACATACACACATACATAGTTTGTTATTTCCAATGGAGGAGTGCGGCTTGCACGAGCAAGTGGCATGACGCGCCTTCCAGAGACAAACAGTTGAATGAATGCCGCAAGCACACAGCGAGTCATGTGACAAGAACTGACCAATCAGCTTCAGCTTGTATGGAATATACACATTTTCGTAGATTAATTATCTCAGACAAACACAGAATGCCCAATCACTGTTGTGCTTTGTAACTGTCTCCATAAATAAAACTTGTATCAGAGTGATAGCAATGTTTGTCAGCTTGTCATCCTCTGCTGGTCGCCTTTGAACCACCGC
This sequence comes from Danio aesculapii, assembly GCF_903798145.1. Taxonomy (NCBI): domain Eukaryota; kingdom Metazoa; phylum Chordata; class Actinopteri; order Cypriniformes; family Danionidae; genus Danio; species Danio aesculapii. The sequence continues at coordinate 40,536,799 of NC_079446.1, forward strand.
ACCAACCTCCCCCCAGCTACTTGTAAATTAAGATAGAATATCTAAACAAAGCATTAAATTATTAAAGCTTGTTAACAAGCTTTATTATCATTGTAAACTTGTTGAATACATACAATAAAGATTTATTTTGGAAATCAAAACAAAAGAAATAAGACAACTGAAATGAAAATACAAACATAAATAAATAAATAAATAAAACAGTGTTTTAGCCTAAATATATAGAGATTTACATAATGTAGTGTTAATTTAGAACATTGTTAGTAAATAACAAAATAAAGTCAACTCTCATCTCCCAAACTTTTGCTCAACGTGTTGCCAGATAATAAATCATAAAAGTACCCAATTATCATGAACCACATAAATGTATTGTGTACAAGAGTTTTCCATCTTCTTTCGAAATAAAAGAGATTCTTTATTTAGACATCACAAGCGATGCAAAAATTCCCTTCCATTCCCCTCAGAATGCTTCAAATACAGGTCATTCAGAAAACCCTGAAGGAATCGCAAGCGCATTAACATATGGCCACCCACGATCATTCTTATTTAATATTCAGCAACTTAACATGCCCTGATGAACAACCGTGCATTATTCATCCCCCCAAAAAATAGAGTAAAAAAAAAGTGTACAACAAGGCCGCTTTAAATAGTACATGCACGTTTAGCAGAAAAGCATATGCTGCGGACTCGGCGTACAGTAACATCCAGATTCCAGCCTATGATCTGAATCTGTTGTGACACAGAGTCCAAACAGGTTCAAACCATGCCATGTTCCCTCAGCTAAAACACTCTACTTGGTTTGGAGTTTTACCACAGCGTTGGTAATCATTAATTCTGTTCTTATTACTTATTCAGCCACAGGGAAAATGAATTATTTAAAAAACGAGGCAAGCAATGTGTTGATAACATGATGAAGCATTTCATTTCTTCAGACATATTTCGAACCTAGTCAGCTAAAACAAGAGCGTGGTGATTGTGTGCAATGTAAACAAACATTAATAAAGGCTTCATATTGATAATAATAGAATGGATAGTGTATGTGTGAATATATTGAAACACTGCGCATCTGTCTGAGTCCGTATGATTCAATAGATAGACTGTATGTACAATGCTCAATTTCTGGAAACATTTACATTGATCTTTACCGAAATCAATGTGCTTTGGAAACAGTGTTCGGATGCAAAATTGAAAATATCGAGCCGCATTTACCTAAACTGCCTGCTTAAACATTAGGTTAATTTGTGGCACAAACAGCAGTAAAACTGTAAGTGTGAAATTCATCTTTGTGAGTGTGATTTAGACTCGCAATTAGGCCACATCTGCACATAATGCTGGAGTACGGTGGTTTTTAGGTAATGATGAACTATTAATATTAAGAAATATGCTCACATGGGGCTTTATTTTATTTTATTTATTTCAATTAATATATTTTAATTGTTGAATTGTTTAGTTTTTGGTCCTTGTCACAATAGATGTTACATGTTATTATAAAGACACATACAAATATGAACATACTACAAGAATAAAATGTCTGCTTTTCACTTTAATTCAGTTTATGTATGTATTTAAACATGCATGTGTGTATTTATTTACACATCTGTTCTGTCTGGTTCTCGAATCTGATAGGCTGACTCGTACAGCCTCTTCACCCTTGTGTATTACTAAGCCCACATAAAGTGACAGCAGATCAATGAACTCACTACAGTTTGACAAATATTGCTGCTTTTGTAGTTGTTTAGATTGCAACTATGCAGTTTGTTTATAAGGATAGTGCCTATTTTAAATATTTATAATTTTGGAGATTCAGCGTGTCGGCGGCCATCAGCCTGTCATACTGAGCAGAGCAAGGACTGTTAACGTTTCACCACAAGATGGCAACAGAGACCACATAATAAGCCCTGAGCTGAGAAAACTCAGCATAATTTCACACTACAGCTGATATATCATTATAAAACAGATAAGTGACATTCTAAGTCGATCTCTCTCTTTTGTATGTTGTAGTGCTGTATTTATACCATAGTAATCTGGTAGTGTTTGCTGTGCTTTGGCTTTTTGGGGGTTAATTATTGTGATCTCCTAATTGCAACAGAGAAATACTGGGAAATCTCTGTAGACTGATGGCATTTCATGCCGTTCAGCCTCATAATCTTAAAATGTGAGCAAAATCACCTGTTTTGTCATTGCATTATATATTAGACTAGATGATCATTCCAATACTAGCTCTAAAGTGATGTTTGTGAAGTAGCAAACATTTTCTGCTGTTCTGACGTCAGCTGCAGATGTGAATGGATGGCGGAAGAAAGTAGTTGCTCGTACAAAAGGATTTTTGAGACTCTCCGTGTTTAATTTTCTTTTTTAAAATACACGATTATGCCATTGAACTGTTGTATAAATGCAATTTCACACTCGTAGCAGTGTGATATGGCTGTATATCATCACTGGTTGAACACTAAGGCCCTCGGCCTGTGGGCTTGAGCCAACGCACGCCTCCCATCAGTGCCGATATACACTGCTATCCACTGCTACTCGTGAGATATTGCTCATTTATCTTGAGGTAGTATATGTTATGCGTTATAAAGATATGTAAGGACAAAAATCTAAGCAAAAAATACATGCATTTGACCATGCTGTTTAAAATGTACACGTTTTATCATATAAAGTCTGCATTTCAAAAATAATATGTTATATTATTTTTATTTAACCTTTTGCTTTGTATTTTATACATGTACAATATTTAGCACTACAACTTACCATTTCCATTAGCTGCAGATTTTTTTTCTAACAGTATTATTATTAGAACCTCCATTATATTGATTGCCTATGCTTGGCCATCATCCAGTTCATTACTATAGTAAGTGACAGTTCACCCTCTATTAAGCAAAGACTAATGTTGCCACTTTATTCTCCATCATGGTGTGCTGCACCTTTATAGCTCAACCTGTTTATGTGCTATATTGCACATAATTGCAAATAGTGTAATTCAGAACAAGCCCTTTTGTGCAGAGATAGTGCGAGGTAAATCTAAACAAGCAGAATAGGTGCAATAATTCAAGCGGCTGCTGGTTCTTTCAGAAGATCCAGACAGTCTTCAGCCACTGGCTGTAGAGAATTGAACTGAATGGGGGTTTGTTGATATCACAGAAATTTAACTTCTGAACATTGGCTCTCTTGAAGTGCAATTATTGATTCAGTCATAACATAAAAGATTAAAACCTGTTGAGGTGAAAAATGAACCCTTTCAGATAAAATATTAAGAAGAAGATAGTAAAGTCTATATATATAGTGTTGTGCTTTAAATGTCAATTACAGTTTTTGTTTAAAAGCATAATTAGTTATACATTAAAATGTTCAAATGTGTACTCTGTAAAAATAGTTGGGTTAAAAATACCCCAACATATAACCCAACTATAGGTTATTATACCCCAATGCATTGGGTTATACAAATTTAACCCAATGTATATATTTTTTAGTTCTGGTATTGCTATTGCTACTATTACTGGTACTACTATTAATTTTTAATTTATGACTATGTAAATTAATAACACAGTTTAAAATTCCAGAATATACATTTTAAATTCCTTACACTTTTATTCAAATAAAACAAGAATCACAAACAATAAGGAACTGTGCAAGCAGAAAATCGTGTGTTGAAGGAGCAGAATATGGAGTTCTGTTTGCTGTACAGATTGTCCAGCAGCTGCAGCAGGCTTCACTCAGTGTCCACAGTGTACAATACATTTTAACCACATCCATGCTTCTAAAAGATGGTCCTGCTTTGGTGACACTCCTCCCATGATAATGCATAGATTGATTACGAAGCGTTTGTATCATCATTAATTAAGAGTGCTGATGAAACGGGGATAAATCACTCATGAAAAGGGGTAAACATGATAAAAATAACAGAAATATTTTTGCATTGGAGCTTAAATAAACTTTATAATGCAAAACAACATTACACACGCATATGAACATACTGCTGTTCTGTGTCGGTTGAATGTTGAAATTAGAATTTTTAACCCAACTGGTTGAGTTATTAAATAGAAACAACCCAGTAAATTAAAAAAAAAATAACCCAACAAAGCACCAAACATTTAACCCAACTAGTTGAGTTATTGATAAATAACCAAACAAAGGTTTAAAATAACCCAACAAAGCACCAAATATTTTTAACTCAACCATTGGGTTAAATAAATAACTCCAGCTTTTTTAGAGTGTATTGAGTGGTTTAAAAATCACAAGTGGTTTAAAAAAACAATTATATAATTGAGTTTTTATTCAATTAAATGAATTTTATTTCTTTTTCTTTGTTATTTTACCTTTAAGATTAAGATGAAAGCTTCTTGTAAATGCATCATGGGAAGGGAAAATATTCAAAGAGAACTTATTCGATTCAATTCATGTTTATTTGTAAAGCGTTTCTCACAATGCTTAACATTTGAAAGTAGCTTTACAAAATGCTAACATTATTAAATTACAATCAAAATCAGAAAGAGTTAAAGTGTTGAATATGCAGTGGATATTATATACAGCAATCAAACATATACAGTTGAAGTCAGAATTATTAGCCCCCCTTTGATTTTTTTTTTTTCTTTTTTTAATATTTCCCAAATTATGTTTAACAGAGCAAGGACATTTTCACAGTATGTATGATAATATTTGTTCTTCTGGAGAAAGCAGTTTTTATTTATTTTTTTTTATCCAATTTAAGGTCAAAATCTGAGCCCCCTTTTATTTATTTTTTTCAATAGTCTACAGAACAAACCATCATTAAACAATAACTTGTCTAATTACAGTAACCTGCCTAGTTAACCTAATTAACCTAGTTAAGCCTTTAAATGTCACTTTAAGCTGTATAGAAGTGTCTTGAAAAATATCTAGTCAAATATTATTTACTGTCATCATAGCAAAGATAAAAAAATCAGATATTTGAAATAAGTTATTAAAACTATTATGTTTAGAAATGTGTTGTGTTGAAAAAAAAAAAATCTGCTCTCTGTTAACCAGAAATTGGGGGAAAAAATAATCAGGGGGCTAATAATTCTGACTTCAACTGTACATAGTCAACCTGCAGTTATACAATATATAATGTAGTTTCAACAAAGTGATTTCTATGTATAATATATTTTCATTATCTATGTTTCCATCCAAACTTTATGCGCAAAACTGGAATATTGCATTGAAGACGTGTGAATAAAGCAGCGTTTCCATCCAACGAGTCAAAGCGAACAAAATCATCTCTTCCTGATTAACTGGCGGCATATATCAACAGTAAAAATGGAGTTTGCTGCAGTAGGAGAAGCTGCGTGCTTTTCTTTATTTAATAAATGACTTGCACCTCAGAAGGCAATCCTGACACGCAGTGAACGTGCAGTGGCGTTTGAAGGCTTTTGACAATTCTGGAGGTCGTTAATAATATAATAACACTAATACTGAAATAGTTAAGGCGTTTTAGAATGACCAAAACAACATGTCAGATGTTTTACAGTGTGCTTAGCCTTCTGGTTTGTGCATACACACATTTTTTTATCATCACACGATCTCTTATAACAAAATCACATGACCTTTTTTAATGTGCATACTGGAATTTGTTCGTTAAAAGTGTTTTCATCACAGTTTATGCACATCTTTCTTATCGAATTAAAAGTTTATCCTACTCAGTTATGCGCATATGTTTTTTATGCCCATTTTCATTTTCCAATTTATGTTTCCATCAACATTTTTTATGCGCATATCTAAAATGCGCAGAAAATAGGTTTAAGAAAACGTAGCAACTGAAGTGATCAGAATGTTAAAGTAATTAAGAAAAAAATTGTATTGTGTATTGCTCAAGACAAGTGCTGCGCTCAAAGTCCTTGAGGATAATAATAAATAACAACTAGCTTTTATTTTCCTCCATATATTTAGTACAACTGCTATAGTTTTGTACCCAAGCTGGATGCCCTTTAGATGGACTGACTGTCGTCATACTTGACAAAGAAACAAGCATTTGAGGCCAGGTTGCTCTAGTTTAAATGCATACACCATAACACCCTGACTACTAGACCATGATGAGTTTTAATTGAAGCCCCTAGTTTCCTCATCTGTGATTATTAGCAGAAGTCATCCTGAATTTCAGGAGTCAAGCACGCAAACTCACTCATGCTCAAAAGTAAACCACTTTAAATTGATCTTCATCACTAGTGAGTTCGCCCTTTCTTTCTTTGTGTTTGCTCGTGAAATATCCATGGCTTACTTTTGCAAATCTGTCAGTGACTTTTATCCTTTTTATCTGCCTATTTTCTTTACATTCACTTGTATTGCCCTGTAGTAGAAAGTAGACACACTCTCGGAAATATAGGTACAAAATCTGTCACGGGCGGTAACTTTTTAAAAGGTACATTTTTGTTCCTAATGGGTTCTTAACGGTACATGTTTATATCTAAAAAGTATAAATGTGTACTTTATAGTACCTTAAAGATACAAAAGTGAACATAAAAGTACAAAAAGTCTACCCTGAAAGTATGTTCACCTGTACAGTGCAAAAGTGTACCTTTTAAAAAGGTACCACCACAGTGACACACCTTTTTTCCTCAGTGTGTAGTTTACAAAAAAAAAAAATACATAAAATAAATACATACATACAAACATACATACATACATACAGTTATTTTCAGGCATCCCAGCCAAGGCTCATTGGAAATACATGCCACAGCCTATATATATATATATATTTTTTTTGTTTTCATTTTGTTGTACATTTTAGATGACAAATCCACAAGAAGGTGCTGTCTATATTTTTACGATTCTGAAATATGTTAGTTAGGGCTACGTAGGGTGCTGTGTAAAGAAATGCAGCCTCAGACATGCAGTCTCAGACACATACACTCAACAGAGCTAGTAACGTCACTGTGCACTCGTTCTGCAGCCAGCCCTTCTCAAAAATTTGTCCTTATAGACAGGGATGGGCAGTATTCATTTATTCATTCATTCATTCATTCTCCTTTCAGCTTAGTGACTTTATCAATCTGGGGCCGCCACAGTGGAATGAACTGCCAACTTATCCAGCATATGTTTTACGCAGCGGATGCCCTTCCAGCTGCAACCCATCACTGGGAAACATCCACACACTCATTCACACACATACACTACGGACAATTTAGCTCACTCACTTCCCCTACAGCGCATGTCTTTGGACTTGTGGGGGAAACTGGAGCACCCAGAGGAAACCCACGCAAACACGGGGAGAACATGCAAACTCCACACAGAAATGCCAACTGACCCAGCCGAGGCTGGAACCAGCAACCTTCTTGCTGTGAGGCAAATGTGCTACACTGCGCCATTGCATGATACATGTATTTCAAATAAGTATTTTAAATACAAAATAGTATTTTGTAATTTGTATTTGACAGGGCTGATGAAAATGACATAATATTTTGTATCAAAATACTTTAGTGTAAGGCGTCATGGTGGCGCAGTGAGTAGTAGGATCATCTCACAGCAAGAAGGTCACTGGTTCGAGCCCCAGCTGGGTCAGTTAGCATTTCTGTGTGGAGTTTGCATGTTCTCCTCGTGTTCGCGTGGGTTTCCACTACATAAAACATATGCTGGATAAGTTGGCGGATCATTCCGCTATAGTAACTAAGGGACTTAATAAAGGCACTAAGCTGAAAAGAAAATGAATGAATGAATACTTTAGCGTATTGTATTTTTGAAATACTTTAAAATACTTTCAGAAATCTACATTCATCTACATCATATAAATGCATCCTCTTATTGGTGTTTTGGATGCTATTGACTTTTCCGTTTAAAGAAGAATTGAAAAAATCTTAGGAGAACAAGTATACTTTACAAATAATAATAGATTTCGATGAATTACTGATGCCAAATGTTTGCCGTTAAAACAAACAACATAAAAATAAGTCCTACAGTGTCTATTATAATACTTTACAGCCAAAGTACAATACTTTGGCTGTTTCAAATGCCAGTAGTTGATCAGTAGGTGCACTGTTAATGAAGAGGAAAGATGTAAGCCTTAAGATCTCACAACATATGAAACACAAATAATCAAGAACGTCTAATACAGTTTTTACTGTATGTGCAGGTTTTATGATGTGGTCACATGTTGATTGGTCAGTTTGAATGTCTCAGTATTTGGGCTTTGGTCACATGGTCAAGAAAGAGACAAAACATGTGGTAAACTTTGCTCTGCCTCTTTTTCCTGGTCTCTCTTTTCCTGGTCTGTTCTTTCCTTGGTCTGCTGCTTTCTTGCTCTGCTCCTCCTCAGGAGGCCATGTTCTCTGGCCCTACTGCTCCTAGGCTGTCTTTGAGGCCTACTTTCTCTCTCCCTCTCTCCCGTCCCCTGTCTCTCTCTTTCTTAGGTAACTTTATTTTTACATTTAAGCTGGGTACAATTATCATCACATTTTAATCATTTCATATTTTATCATTTTATACAGTCATTTGTAATTAATTCAGCTGTAGCCATAGAGAATTATTGTCATTAAATCATTTCATTATCAAGTATTTGTGAATTACTTTTGATTTAACATCAGCACTTAATTGCTCCATATTTCAATACAATACAATCACATAATAGCAACGCTCTCCCACATTTATAGCTATTAACACAGCCCTTATTTCCGTTTTTGGTATAAGATTGCAGAAGAATGGTTTGACTAGAATGTACAGTTTTTTAACATCATGCTGATAACTTTTTAGCCACTCGGCAGAACTACAGTTCGAACCCCTGTGGTTATAACACATTCTTACATTATATTAGGTATTGAAGAGTTCAATAGAAAAAAAAAAAATCGATTTCTGAAAAATTCTGTACACAAAAAAATTGAAATGAACCCTTTATTTAACACCCTTTTAAAAATAGGAGGTTGAATAAAAATTGTGCAGAAATTATGGCAATTTTACTGGCTACATTCGCTATTAAACATTGTTCAAACATTGTCAGTTTAATGGGGAAGGGATTGATCGGATAGGTGTAATTGATGAAAGATTTGCACAGAAATGTCACGCTTCCTTGTAAAAGTGAAGTATTTTTAAAATACAAACAACAGTATTTATTTTGATACATTTGTGGCTGCTGTATTTTGTAGTTTATTTTGATACACTTATAAATAAGGTATTTAGTATTATAAAATACATTTCAATGTATTTTCCCCCACCCTGCTTATAGAGATAGATAGGTAAGGCAAACATATTCAATAACAAATAATGGATGCTTTTAAATTGTTTTGTTGTATTTATTTGGTGTTGTGCCCAGAACTGCATTGAAATTTAACTCCTTTATTCAGCAATAATATATCTCTGTAAATACCATCACTGTGAAAAGAATAAACAGTATGTTGAAGTACGTTTTTGGAGTTTCACAGAAATGTGGACTGAAGCACGTATTTCCAATAAGCCTCTGTTGAAAATGCAAGTCAATGGCACTTTGAGAGTCAAAACACACATATACAGGCAAAGCTAAATTAATATAGTATTTGTGGCTCTTGTTGATACATTTACATTGAGGTCTTATGAAGTGAAAGGATTGGACTGTGCAAGAAACTGAACATTATTTATGATGTTGTTCTAAGAATTCACAGACTTGGCAAACAGTCCTACAGCACACTGGTGGGATTTTCCTCTAGTTGCCAAAATGTTGATGAAAAATAGAAAAAACGGGAAAAACTACAAACACATTTCAGACTGCTGTGTTTGATG